>NC_090371.1:69706031-69971031 GCF_036365525.1 Heterodontus francisci
ATTTTGCCCCATCCAAGCCCCGAGCACTAAGTGAGTCCCAGTCAATGTAGGGGAAGTTAAAATCACCCACCACAACAACCCTGTTGCTTTTACATTTTTTCAAAATCTGTCTGCATATCTACTCCTCTAGCTCCTGCTGGCTGTTGGGAGGCCTGTAGTAAACCCCCAACAGTGTGACTGCACCCTTCCTATTCCTGAGCTCTACCCATATTGCCTCGCTGCATGACCCCTCCAAGGTGTCCTCCCGCAGTACAACTGTGATATTCTCCTTAACCAGTAATGCAACTCCCCCATCCCTTTTACATCCCCCTCTATCCCGCCTGAAGCATCTAAATCCCCGAACATTTAGCTGCCAATCCTGTCCTTCCCTCAACCAAGTCTCTGTAATAGCAACAACATCATAGTTCCAAGTACTAATCCAAGCTCTAAGTTCATCTGCCTTACCTGTTCTACTTCTCGCATTGAAACAAATGCACTTCAGACCACCAGTCCCACCGTGCTCAGCAACATCTCCCTGCCTGCTCTTTCTCTCAGTCTTACTGGCCTTATTCACTAGTTCCCCCTCAGTTATTTCACCTGCTGACCTACTGTTCTGGTTCCCACCCCCCGCACCACTAGTTTAAACCCTCCCGAGTGATGCTAGCAAACCTCGCAGCCAGGATATTTGTGCCCCTCCAGTTTAGATGCAACCCGTCCTTCTTGTACAGGTCCCATCTGTCCCTGAAGAGATCCCAATGGTCCGGATATCTGAAACCCTCCCTCCTACACCATCTGTTTAGCCACGTGTTTAGCTGCACTATCTTCCTATTTCTAGCCTCACTGGCACGTGGCACAGGGAGTAATCCCGAGATTACAACCCCAGAGGTCCTGTTTTTTAACTTTCTACCTAAATCCCTGAACTCCCCCTGCAGGACCCCGTCACTCTTCCTGCCTATGTCGTTAGTACCAATGTGTACCACAACCTCTGGCTGTTCACCCTCCCCCTTCAGAATGCCCCCTGCCCGTTCAGAGACATCCTTGACCCTGGCACCAGGGAGGCAACATACTATTCTGGAGTCTCTTTCACGTCCACAGAAGCGCCTATCTGTGCCCCTGACTATAGAGTCCCCTATAACTATTGCTCTTCTGCGCTTTGTCCCTCCCTGTTGAACAACAGAGCTAGCCGTGGTGCCACTGCTCTGGCTGCTGCTGTTGTTTTCCCCGATAGGCCATCCCCCCCAACAGTATCCAAAACGTTATACTTGTTGGAGAGGGGGATAGCCACAGGGGATTCCTGCAGTGACTGCCTGCCCCTTCTAGCGGTCACCCATCTATCTGCCTGCACCTTGGGTGTAACCATGTCTCTAAACTCCTGTCTATGATGCTTTCCACCACCTGCATGCTCCTAAGAGCATCCAATTGCTGCTCCAACTGATCCATGCGGTCTGTGAGGAGCTGCAATTGGGTACACTTCCTGCAGATGTAGTTGTCCGGAACGCTGGAAGTGTCAAGGACCTCCCACATCTCACAGTTGAAGCACTTTACCCCTCTAACTGACATTTCCAGCACTAATTAATAAATTAATTTAAAATAAATACTTATTAAATCCTTACTAAATTAAGTTACAATTAACTATATGGTCCCTCGCGCTAGATTTCTGCTATAAATATTAAATGCTAAATACAGTAATCTCCTCCCTCCGGTTTAGTTAGTCCCCTACTTATTAATTAAATAGTTAATTCGGGTTAATTAGTTTATCAATGTTTTATTTTCAAATTCAGTGCAGATTCCCTACCAGCCAATCAGGTCACAGCTTTCCTGTGACGTCACTTTTTCAGTTTTTTTCCCACCCGAGGTAAGTTACTCTGTATACTTCCCGCTCCAGAACTCCACCCTCCGAGTCTTCTCCTCACCAGTCACCTTGCAGCTCCCCTCTGAAGTCACTGTTGGCTTTTTTTTTCAAAACTCAGGCGCGCTGGAAGGCCTGCTCTCCGGTCCGCTCCCGGAAGGTAAGAGACTGGACCTCGATCCTCGGGGTCGATTTATAGGCTCCACTCTCGGCGTTCACCCCACAGGTCCGCTCCGTTCCTCTCCGCTCCCGGAAGGTAAGACTCGGCCAACTACTGAGCCATTGGGTAAACATTCTGTATATTTACAGCGATACATAATTGGGGAGAAGTGAACATTCAATTGCTGTGATTTTTCAGATTTTATTTGGCAACCTTGTAATATTATATTTTCTCTGAGGAGGTGGGTTCCAACAGGGAACTGACTTCACAAAGGAGTGTTTGACAAACTTCTGATAGAAGTGTTCCAGATTATGAAGGGTTTTGATAAGTTAATAGGCAAACATTTCGGTTGGCGTGTCAGTCGATAACAAGTGGGTAGGAAGTGAAGAACAAGGGAGTGATTCGCAGAAATTGTTTTGCACAATGTGTTGTTGGGATATGGAATATCCGACTATGATGAGAGCAGCATCCACAGTAACTTTTAAAAGGAAAGTGAATAAATATTTGAAATATAAAATTTAAAAAGGAATGGATAAATATTCAGAGTGATTATTTCTTTCACGGAAAGACATGAGCAACATATATTCTCCAAAGATATCTCAAGTAAAATCAATGACATGGAAGTCCTAGATAGGCAAATTCAGGTTAACACAAATAAATCTCTAGGATTTTACACAGGTAGAACAATAGAATCTAAGTCAGAGATGGTAATGACCAAACAATAATAAGATATCCAATCTATTTCCCGCATTTCTGCATTCATCCTTTCGCCTCCCTCCCAGAACTGTGACAGGGTTGCCCTTGTCCTCACTTTCCACCCTACACATCCAAAGGATCATCCTCTGTCATTTCTGCCACCTCCAGCGTGATGCCACCACCAAACACATCTTCCCCTCCTCTTCCCTGTCAGCATTCCAAAGGAATCATTCCCTCTGCAACACCTTGGTCCACTACTACATCAACCCTGACACCTCCTCCCCTTACCACGGCACCTTCCGATACAATCGCAGGAGGTGTAATACCTACCCTTTTACCTCCTCTCTCCTCACCATCCAAGGCCCCAAACACTTGTTCAAGGTGAAGCAGCGATTTACTTGTACTTTCTTCAATTTAGTAGACTGTATTTGCTGCTCACAATGTGGTCGCCTCTACACTGGGGAGACCAAACGCAGATTGTGTGACTGCTTTGCGGAACACCTCTGCTCAGTCCACAAGTGTAACCCAGAGCTTCCGGTTGCTTGCCACTTGAATTCAACACCCTGCTATCATGTCCACATTTCTGTCCTTGGCCTGCTGCAGTGTTCCAGTGAACATCAATGCCAGCCTGAGGAACAGCACCTCATCTTCCGATTAGGCACTCTACAGCCTTCTGGACTCAACATTGAGTTCAACAATTTCAGAGCATGACTGCCTTTTTATATTTAATTTAATTTTATTTTATTTTTAACCATGTGCCTCTCTTAAACTTGATTTTCATGTTTCTGCCATTAACATTCTTTCTGGGCTAATGTTTTGTCATTTACTATAACTATTGGCACTCCCTTTGCCCTTTATCCATGACATCTTTGTCATTTAATCTCTCCTGCCCTCTGCCCTATCACACACCTTCCCCTTTTGTTCTTCTACCCCCTCCCCTTTTTCATTTGCTCAAAGCCTATTACATTTCAAACCTTTGCCAGTTCTGATGAAAGGTCATTGACCTGAAACGTTAATTCTGTTTATTCCTCCACAGATGCTGCCAGACCTGCTGAGTATTTCCAGCACTTTCTGTTTTTATTAAACATGATAATGATCTGGTTAGACCCCACTTTATATTAACTGCCTTCAGTCCGGTCACCAAGCAATAAGAGAGATATTCAGGAGCTGGAGGCAATGTAGGGAAGAGCTGCTCAGCTGATCTGAGATGACTGGAGAAACTTGAATTTTCAGCTTTGAAAAAAGGTATCCAAGAAGCAATCATATTCAGGTATTGGTAGTGGAATAGAAAGTTGTCACCCAGAATATTACTTGAAGTTGAACTACAGAAACAGAGCTAGGAAACATATGTTCAAACTAGCAGAAGGTAATTTTAGGGTTGATATCAACAGAATTCTTCCTCATACAATGAGTGATCAACCTGTGGAATAAATTTCCAGCTAGAGTCGGAGAGGCAATAATCCTGCAATCTTTTCAAAAGCAATTAGATGCTACAATGGGGATGCAGGGGCATTAGGATCTCTCTACATGGACGAACTAAAATGAACCAAATTGCCTTGTTCTTCCTTAATTTTCTTGTGATCTTGTGATCAGGACTAAGTGGATAGTTCTTTCAGATCACCAGAACAGGCAAGGTGGGCCAAATGGCCTCTTCCTGTGCAGTTAATTTTTATGATTCTATAAAACCGTTTTTTGATTATTGTCACAGAATGTCATAGCATGAGTTACTTTGGAACGCATTAAGAGCCTCCAAGAATAAATGACCTGCATTTTAGGACAAAAGTATGACCATCATTCAGTAATTTAGGACCTTTTTAATACAATGAAGTATACTCTATTTAAACCTTTAACAGCTGGGGTCATTCCATGGGGGCATTGGAAACAATCCCTGCAGCCAAGCAGAGGGCTTTGAATTATTTAAAAAATTGGATACCAAATGGTTTTTGTCACTAGGGCTGGATTTTAAGAGCCCGCCGATGATTTCGGGGGCGAACTCAAAAAATGGAGGCCCGTGTGTAAGAGCCGCCACGATCTCAAGCATGGCAGCTCATTTAAATAGCTGGGGCGGCTTGCCCCCCCACCACCCAATCACATGGAGGGGGCATGTTGTCTGTCGCCGGCAATGGTGTCAGCTGCGTGTGCACAGGTGCTGACGCCATTTTTAAAGGGCAGCCAGCCCTGCCGCCCAATTTGAATTTTTGAAAAACAACCCCTCCAAAATGTATTCAATAAATTTCTGACACCCTTTCCCACCCACCAACAACAATTACATTAAGTATTTGCCCTTCCCCCACAAAACACTTACCTTTCAAATCTGACCTTCCCCCCTTCCCCCATAGGATGTACAAAGTTTGAAGTTTACCTCTTCCAACACATGACGTTTATTTGATCCCATTCCCCCCATCCCCATCCGCACTGAAAATCTTCACTCCTCTCGCCTCACCACCAGTGTCACTCCACCTTTCCCCAGACGGGGAACTGAAGGTGCAGGAGTGCCGGCCACCACACCGAAGATTGTGGCGGGCCCTCAAGATTGCAGGTAAGTTGATTTAAATTTATGCATCTAATTAATGTAAATATTGAAATCCAGGTCCTGTCACCCAGCAGAGGTGGGGGTGGGGGGGTGCGGGGGGGTGCTGCCATGGAGCCTCAACATTGCCGGGAGGATCAGGCTGGGCCCTGGCAATGTCAGGGCGGACCGCTGCCATCCTCATCCTTCACCCCCACTATGGAGCCCAATGTCGAGGGCTTAGTAAAATCAAGCCCTATATGTGTGTTCTAGTTTAATTTTTTATATGGCAACCATAAATAAAATCCATCAGAAATTGATATGAGATGATAAAGAGCTATATTCTCCCTGGTCGAGGGCAACAAATGGGTCACATTGCAATGCAAAAAAAAGCAAATATCTCTTTTCTCAAAAGCCATTTTATTACTGGTAAAAAATGAAGAATGCAAAGAAGTTTCATTCATTACTAGCAAAAAGGCTATGGAATAAATACATTATTCATCAGGCAGTACTCATTTGCGTTATTGCACAAGCTCGGATTAATATCTGCAAACTCAGCCTTGGGCTTTGTATGTGCCAGATATTAATCCTCTATTACATGGGGTGAAAAATATGAGCACTGACTGCTAAATAATGTACAATTATGAGACTTAATGCAACATATTCAGTGATATATGTGTTCATATACTGCTCTTAGATTGTCTATTGAGCCAGTATTTGTGCAGGGAAAAGACTGGAAAAATAGAAGAGGAAAAAATACAGATCTTACATTTTGTTTAAGAAGATTCCTGGGTAATATCTCATAATTTATTTAGTCACAATCTTTCAATGAGTTTTGAAGAGTAGCAGTATATCTGATCAAATACACTGCCTTTTTAAGAATCATATAAAAAGTATAGGAAAGTTTCAAAAAGGGAGATTGGAAAGGGTAAGGCAGCATGAGAAACAATGTGCAGAAAACATAAAGGGCAATGAAAAGGAAGGCTTTCTATAGGCACATTGATCGTAAGAAGATAGTTAAGGTCAGAAAGGAACCCAGCAAGAGATAAAGCTGGCAATGCTTATAGTAGAGACTGAGGGAGTTGCAGAAATACTAAATGAGTCCTTTGCCTTAGTTTTCAATGAGCAGCAGTTCTCAAACTCGGGGTGTGTCGACACTTTCCAGGGGGTCCTCAAATAATATGAATAGCAATAGTGCAGGTTGGCACCAAGGTTTTGGTCATCACAGTTACTGGTTTTGTCCCGATAGCAGAAATACTGTACAGTAGGCAGTGTGTCAGCAATATTCTAGTGCAGACAGGCCGATAAACAGCAGTGGGGGAGGAAATATCTCTGAAACACTCAGCAGCTGTGCAATGAGCAGATGGGTGGTGCAGGATTACACCTGAAACAGTGTCGGTGTTCTCAACAGGGGAGCCAGCAAGTTTAATCTCACTCCAGGAAGAGCAGGGAATTGTCATGTGGTGAAATATTCAACAGGCATGCTGCTGAAACTGTAACGTTGCCTTTCAGTTTTTTTTTAATTCATTCATGTGATGTGGGCATCACTGGCATTTAGTGCTGAAGGAAAGATAAAAGTTTTCATGTCACCAATCATGTCAATGTTCACTGTATCAGACAACCCTGGCAAAAATTTCATGAATGTCCCCTTAACATGACACTTATGAAGTTCACGTTCAGAAATGTTAATGTGCAATAAGTTATTGTATTATAATTTCGATGGCGGGGTGGGGGGGGGGTCCTTGATAACTAATCAATTTGAAAAGGAGTCCTTCAAACAAAAAAGTTCAAGAAACACTGTTATAGAAGATTGTACAATGATCCTATTTGACTTCCTTCATGTGTCATGAGATAAATTCCTATAAAATCTCCAAGGGCTCTGGTACATATCTTTGACGATTCAGACAGGTAGGTTACTTGCACTAGCACCAGTGTCAATCTTGACCTTGAGTGTGTGTTTGACAGCTTTTTTGGGGCACATGATGTTGATGGTGGTGAAAGCTTCTCGTTGCTTGACTTCATCAATGTGATGTGTCAGGTTCACAATGTGGAATGCTTGCTCTTCTTCTGACTGAGACGTGCTCCTACTTCTGTCTTTTCCCAGGTCTGTTTTGCTGTGGAACTCATATAAAGGATTGTGTTTATACAGGTCCCTGGCATTTTCCTTGCTGCTGTTGCCCTGTTGCTGCACCTGTCTTCTGTTGGCTCGTGTCCCACCATGGCTTCTGGCTACATCTTTCGAGCCATAATTCCTGCATAGGCAGGCCCTGTGGTCTTTTATACCACACGCCTTGCACAGATCTTGAAATGCAGGGCAATTTCACTGTGAGTGGGACCAACCACACTTACCACACAGCTTGCTTGCTCTTTTTGACCTGGTTATGGCGTCGATACTGTGGGCTGCACATAATGCTTGCAGGTGCTGTTATCCAGCTACAATGACTTCGTATTTTCTACCCTCTTCCAGTAGCGCATCAATGCTGTGACCTTTCTTTCTCCCCAAGAGGTCTTTCTGAAAAGCTTTAATGGGTGTTGATATGATCACCAGCTCCACGTCACTGGACTAGTAATCCAGAACTCAGGCTAATGCTCTAGGGACATGGGTTGGAAGCCCACCACGGCAGATGGAGAAATTTGAATTCAATTAATAAATCTGGAATTAAAAAGCTAGTCTAATGGTGACTGTGAAACCATCATTGATTGTTGTAAAAACCCATCTGGTTCGCTAATGCCCTTTAGGGAAGGAAATCTTCCATCCTTACCCCCTGGTAAGAAACATGGCAGATGTAATATAATGTGAAAAAATGTGAAAAAATGTGAAAAAAGTATCTTTCTTTAACTTTCTCTCTTTCAGCCGTAGTGAGGTCGTTTTTTGAAAGCTGTTTTCCTGTGGTCTGCAAACTTGGATTTTTTTCTTCTCACCACAGCTGCCACCATGTAATGAAAAGCTTTTTTATCCACCGCTGCCACCATGTAATGAGAAGCTTTTTATGTTGTGTGATATTTGGAGTTCATATTGTTGAAGATCTCAAACAGGCTTATTAAACAGCTAACTAATATATACAGTACAAGTTTTTTTTTTACAGGACTTGCCTCTTGGTGTTACAGTAGCAGAGTGAGGCTGGCATGTAGTCACATAACTACATCCTTGACTCATTAGCATACTAAGATCTTAAAGGGACATTACTCCTAAGGCAATGATAGCATGGCATAAGCCATGATTAGCAACCATCAGTTGTCTACATGAAAAGAAAGAAATAAGGAGAAGCTATTCCCACTGGTAGGAGGGTCAGTAACCGGTGACACAAATTGAAGCCAATTGGCAAAAGAACCAGAAGGGAAATGAGGAGAATTGTTTCTATGCAGAGAATTGTTATGATCTGTAATGCACTGCCTGAAAGGGTGGTGGAAGCACATTCGACAGCAACTTTCAAAATAGAATTATATATATCATTGAAAAGGAAAAAAATCAAAGGCTACGGGAAAGAGCAAGGGAGTGAGACTAATTGTATAGATTGGGCTGAATGGCCTCCTTCTGTGCTGTATGATTCAATCATCATTTTTCTTATCTATATTTCATTATCAGACAATGTGCATTTACAGCAATGTTGTTACAATTTCTTTTTATGAGTTATGAAATTCATGGAAAGTAGTATAGAAGTAATATTACTTCCATAAGTCCAAAATCAAACATAAATGACCTAGAAAATACAATACTTTATAACTGTTCCTTAAAGGGGAGAGTTGCATTCAAAAATGGTCCTCATCTGCAGAATGGTGTAAAAATTAAATCTAAAATACTCATCTTTGCTTGTGAAAAGAAAAATGAAAATAAATGCTACTCTCTTATCCTCAAGTAATATAGAGCAGTAATATACGCTATTTATCTTGCAGTCAGATGCTGATCATTAGTATTTTCAGAACTGGTTTATTAAAATGGAATTGGTGCTGAAAGTTCTCTTTCCTGTTTTGATGTTGTTGGATACATTACATACCATCGCTGATGTGAGAAAGTAACTAAGAATCACTGTTTAATATCACAGTATTACCGCATCATTGTGATGATCTATTTGTTATGAGTACTTTCTTATTGCAAGTATCTCACCTTTATAAAAAGCAGATCAGATAATTAAGTTTAAAGCCTTTTATCTACTTTGTTTCTTCTTTCTCCTCGCTACACTATCCGCATTAGAGGGGAGAGCAAGTTTAAATTTTAAAAGTTTTTTTTTCAATTAACTGAAAGACTAGAATTGTCTACCAATTGTGTACCAGAATACTTGAGTATTCATTTCATTTTCCAATGAGAAACCAAGTAATGGTCTGAGGCTCACAGCTCAGGACACCACCAAGATTAAAAAGGGTTAAAAGAATGATGCAAGTCAGGATGTAGTGATGCCAAGCTTGAGATGTAATAGTCTGAGGTTTATAAGAAGAGGAAAAGATTGTGGAAGGTAATGACTTCTTTAGTTTTGACGTCCTGGGAAACAATCAATTGCGGTATGAGTCTTTGCAATGAGTTTGATTTCAATGCAGTGTAGTGCACAGAGGAGCAAAACGTGGGACTAGAGAGAAATGGTGAAGTGTTTACCTAATAAAAGAGATAGAGTGTTGGAAGGAGGAAGAGATGGTAGTGGTAAAAAAAGGGTTTTGGCCACCACACAGACTACTGAAACACTCTTGTGGGAATTAGCAGTGTCTATGAGAAGTAGCAGTGGCACTATCCTACATTATCTAAGAGGAATTGTCAGCAATCTGTATGGCACATTTGTCCCATTCCCAGAACAGGATTCATAATACCCTAAAAATGTGAATGCAGCTAGAGCTCAACAGCATTATAACTTTGATTAATAGGACATAGAGCATAAGAGTAAAAGCTATTAATAAATTGACTAATGTATTGTTAAGGCTACAGTTAGGGTACTTTGTGCAGTTTTGGTTGTCCCATTATAGAAAGAGTACAGAAATAGAAACTGAAAGTGCTGGAAATACTCAGCAGGTCTGGCCACATCTGTGGAGAGAGAAACAGAGTTAACATGTCTGTGAGTTCTGATGAAAGCTCATTGACCTGAAATGTTAACTCTGCTTCTCTCTCCACAGATGCTGCCAGACCTGCTGAGTATTTCCAGCACTTTGGCCTTTTATTTCAGATTTCCAAAATCAGCAGTATTTTGCTTTTATATTGGGAAGAGTACTGCACAGCTTCAGCAGGATGATGACAACAATGAGTAAGTATAGTTATGAAAGGGGATTTGCGACACTGGGACTATTTTCACTGGAGCAGAAAGCAGGGTTCGGCAACGTGTCCGTACACGGACACCAATGTCTGTGGTAAAAGATTTTGAGATCTGTGACTGGTAATTTCAGGGATGAGAAATTTCCCATTGGCTTCTTCTTTCAGACCAGACGGCTGTAAAAAAAAAAAAATTGCAACCCAGTTTCACAGCTGACAGGTGCTGGGAGCAGGAACAGCAGTTACTGAACTTCAGACAGATTCAGGGTTTTCCGGCAGACTGTTTAAAAAAAATTGGAACCCACCAGAAAACCCTGAATCTGTCCAAAGTTCAGAAACTGCTGTTCCTGCTCTTAGCAATGGTCACAGAGAGAAAGAGGGATGGGGGGAAGAGAGAGAGAGAGAGAGAGAAAGAGGTGGAAGGGGGAGAGGAAGGTGAGAGAGAGGGAAGGAGAGAGGGGGAAGAGAGAGTGGGGAGAGAGTGGGGGTCAGAGGGGGGGTGGAGAGAAAGACGGAGGGGAGAGGAGAAGAGGGAGAGGAGAAGAGGGAGA
Organism: Heterodontus francisci; assembly: GCF_036365525.1. Lineage (NCBI taxonomy): Eukaryota > Metazoa > Chordata > Chondrichthyes > Heterodontiformes > Heterodontidae > Heterodontus > Heterodontus francisci. Next base: position 69,717,006 of record NC_090371.1, read on the forward strand.
GGAGAAGAGGGAGAGAGAGGGCAAGAGGGATGGACACAGAGGAGAGAGAGGGGAGAAAGAGTGGAGAGAGATGGACACACAGAGGGGATAGGGATTGAAACCAAGAGGTAGAGAGAGAGCAAGAGAGGAGCAAAAGAGATGAAGATCAATCCTGACAGGTGGACATCTATCTGGATTCTCTGCATCACTACATCAAGTGTGCGTGCAGACATTGACGACTTGTACAAACAAAAACAATATTACGTATCTCACTAAATAGGTAGAAATGCATTTTAAATCGGACTGTATTTGGATGGCATTAGGTTGGTTATACACTTTATATACAGATTCATTGTCCCCATGTCCATGGCTGAGTCAATAATTTTGACCAATGTCCATGGTGCAACATGTTGGTGCCTATCCCTGGCAGAAAGACGAAGAAGGGAGTTAATAGAGCTTTTCATATTATGAAAAGTTTTGATAGACTGAATAGGAATGGCTATTCCCTAGTTTTGGGGAGTCAGTGATGTGGGATAATCAATTTAAAATTGTCATTAAGAAAGTGAGGAGAGATGTTAGGAGAAACCCCTCTTCTTTGAGGGTTGTTGGTACATGGAATACTTTGCCACAGAAAATGGTTAAAGCAGAGATCCTGGCATATTTTAAAGGAAAACTGTATAAATATTTGAAGTAAATCAAGGTACCAGGCTATTGGAATAGAACAGCATAGTGAAATTAGTTTTGATTAGCTTTAGAAAAGAGTTAGCACAGACATGACTGGATGGATAGCCTCCTACTATGCTGTCAACTTCTATTGTTCTATGGCTCAATGTTTAATTTAAAGTGACCAGGAAAGGAATTCTGAATATAGAATGTTTACTACAAATAAAATCACGATAGATAAAGAAAACAAAGAAACCCAAATAGCTTGCAGCTGACAGTAAAAGTGGACTTTGGTTGGCAGCACTTTCCTTAAGATCAAGGGCGGCACAGTGGCGCAGTGGTTAGCACCGCAGCCTCACAGCTCCAGCGACCCGGGTTCAATTCTGGGTACTGCCTGTGTGGAGTTTGCAAGTTCTCCCTGTGTCTGCGTGGGTTTCCTCCGGGTGCTCCGGTTTCCTCCCACATGCCAAAGACTTGCAGGTTGATAGGTAAATTGGCCATTATAAATTGCCCCGAGTATAGGGAGGTGGTAGGGAAATATAGGGACAGGTGGGGATGTGGTAGGAATATGGAATTAGTGTCGGATTAGTATAAATGGGTGGTTGATGGTCGGCACAGACTCGGTGGGCCGAAGGGCCTGTTTCAGTGCTGTATCTCTAAACTAAACTAAACATCATCACAGCTGCTATTGCCAGTATTGTTTGAAGCCATCATTTTGTAAACGTCTTGAAGTTCACACAGAACCTTTTGCTGACAACCTTTTGGGACCTCATGACTTCCTGGGCCCTATCCTCTTTATCATCTACCTGGCATCCCTTGACAATGTCATTCACCAGCATGGGGTCAGCTTCATTGGTTCAGCAATAACACCCAACTGTTTCTCTTCACTACCATTGACTCCAAACCATAAGTGGGTTGAAATTTTGGTCAGAAAAATCAAAACAGGATCCAGCTCCATAAATCTCCCACACTAAATCCAATGATATGCAACCTCAGTATCTTGTTTGACAGTAAGCCCTGCTGTTTATCTCACATCTGGTAGGTCACTGGAACAGCCTTTAGCCATTTCCAGAACGTTGCTCTCTTGTCGCCTCTTCCTTGCCATCACTAGTGAAACTGAATCCATGTCTTTATCATATCAAGCATTGATTTTTCAAATACTTTAAAATCCAGAACTCCAAGCCACCTGTCTTCTCTCACAATAAATTCTGTATGCCTATCACCCCCAGGCTCCACTAGCTCTTGTGTTCAGTGGGCTTATAAGTTCCTAACTTTGTTAAACTAGAATGTACAGGAATTTTGCAAGTATGTGTTGACCAGTGTGATAAGCAGAGCACACAGAGGAAACTTCTTGTGTGAGAAATTTGCTCGCATAGCATCACTAGACTATGTCGATTCCCTGGGAGAAGGCAGCACTGTGCTGCATTTTTCAATAATATCAATGTGGAATGCCACACGGGCTGTGCAGGTAGTGCCCTGTGCCATTGTTTGTCTCTGGAGAATTGACATAAGTCTAAATTGTGCTAGAAGCAGCTCTACACAAAAGAATTTCTCCTCTCTTGTTTTAACACAAGATCGGTTTTCAGTGGGGCACTGGAGCTCAGTCACAGTTTTGCCTGACTCACGATGCATCTCTTTTGCTTCTATAGCCTCCAAAAATAAAACCTTCAGGAAATTAGCATCCTCCTTGGTCAGCATGAAAGCCATTCTCAGATAAGGGAGTGATGACAGCAACTATACATTCCTTCAAGGCAGAAAAACCCCAAAAGTAACGGCAGTAAACCGTGGATAACAAAGGAAGTTAAAGATTGTATAAGATTAAAAGAAAAGGCCTATAAAGTTTCCAGAAATAGTAATAAACCTGAGGATTGGGAGAATTTTATATACAGCAAAAGAGGACGAAGAAACTGATAAAGAAAGGGAGAATAGAATATGGATGTAAGCTAGCAAAAAATATAAAAACAGACTGTAAAAGCTCCTACAGGTACATAAAAAGGAAATGTTTGGCTAAGACAAATGTGGGTCCATTATAGGCAGAGTCAGAAGAATTTATAATGGGGAATAGAGAAATGGCAGAGAAGCTAAATGATTACTTTGTGTCTGTCTTCACTGAGGAAAATACAAGAAATCTTCCAGAATTAGAAATCCAAGGGATTAGGGGGAATGAGGAATTGAAGGAAATTGGTATTACTAACAAGGTTGTATTGGAGAAATTAATGGAGCTGATAAGTCCCCAGGACCTGATATTCTACATCCCAGAATGTTGAAAGAGGTAGCTATGGAGATAATGGATGCATTGGTGATCATCTTCCAAAATTCTATAGATTCTGGAGTGGTTCCTGCAGATTGGAAGGTCTCAAATGTCACCCCACTATTTAAGAAGGGAGAGAGAGAGAAAACAGGGAATTACAGTCGTTGGGAAAATGCAAGAATCTATTCTAAAGGATGTGATAAATGGACACTTGGATAATAATGATCTGATTGGGTATAGTCAACATGGATTTATGAATGGGAAATCATGTTTGATGAGCCTGTTGGAGTTTTTTGAGGACGTTACCAACAGAATTGATAAAAGGGAGTTGGTGGACATGGTATGCTTGGATTTTCAGAAGGCTTTTGATAAAGTCCCGCAAAGGAGGTTGGTTAGCAAAATTAAAGCAAATGGGATAGGAGGTAATATACTGGCATGGATTAAGGATTGGTTAACAGGCAGAAAACATAGATTAGGAATAAATGGGTAATTCTTGCGTTGGCAGGCTGTGACTAGTAGCATACCGCAGAGATCAGAGCTTGGGCCTGAGCTGTTCATCCTATATGAACCAAGTATAATATTTCCAAGTTTGCAGATGACACAGAACTAGGTGGGAATGTGTGTTATGAGGAAGATGCAAAGGGGATTTGGACAGACTTAGTGAGTGGGCAAGAATGTGGCAGATAGAATATAATGTGGAAAAATGTGAGGTTATCCACTTTGGTAGAGGGAATAAATGTGCAGAGTATTTCTTACATAGTAAGCAATTAGAAAGTGTAGATGTACAAAGGGACCTAGGTGTCCTTGTCAATAAGTCACCGAAAATTAACATGCAGGTGCAGCAAGCAATTAGAAAGGATAATGTTATGTTAGCCTTTATCACAAGAGGATTTGAGTACAGGAGTAGTGAAGTCTTGCTTCAATTGTATAGAACCTTGGTTAGACCGGACTTGGAGTACTGTGTGCAGTTTTGGTCCCTTTACCTTCGGAAGGATATTATTGCCATAGAGGGAGTGCAATGAAGGTTCACCAGACTTGTTCTCAGGATGGCAGAACTGTCCTATTAAGAGAGTTTGAGGAAACTGGGCCTGTATTCTCTAGAGTTTCAAAGAGGTGATCTCATTAAAACCTACAAAATACTTAAAGGGATAGACAGGGTAGATGCAGCTAAGATGTTTCCCCTGGTTGCGGAGTCCAGAAACAGGGGACACAATTTCAAAATAAGGGGGAAGCCACTTCGGACAGAAATGAGGAGAAATTTCTTTACTCAGAGGGTTGTGAATCTTTGGAATTCTTTACCCCGAGAGCTGTGGAAGCTCAGTCATTGAGTATATTTAAAGCAGAGATTTACAGATTTCTAAATACAAATGACCATAAGGGGGTATGAGGATAGTGCGGGAAAAAGGCATTGAATTGGATGACCAGCCATGATCATATTGAATGGCGGAGCAGGCTCGATGGGCTGAATGGCCTACTCCTGCTCCTATGTTTCTAGGTCCTACCTGAGATCCTTCTTGAGCCATGAACAGCATTAATGTCAATATTGAAATATCTAATACTTGTTTATGTACTCTTCCATCTAGTGGAGAGGTGAACAGCTGGATAAGAATTAAAAATATAGAATTGAATTAATATTTGGCAGGGGGAGGGACAGAAAGTCTCCATTGTGCAGTGAGTCACCACATAATCCATGAACCTTTGTAACATGGGTTTAAATCCAGCCCATGCTCGTGGGACAAAAGTTTTTAAACTCATTCTTAAAGGTTGGCAACTTCAGCTCAGTTCCTAGCTGTCATACTGCACAAAAGATCCCCTTAATATGGCAATTAATATACTAACTTCTTGAAAAAGCTGGCTGTGGGCATGATAAAGTCACACCATATTGGTTGGGACTATTTGGTTGAGGTTTGAGTTGAAATGTATTGCAGGGTTGTGTAGAATCACTCCGAGTTTGTATCTGACTCATTCCGTCCTGACTTGGGAGTGCTTGATTCTGACAAGTATAAAAATGAGAAAACTATACCATTTCCCGCACTGACATCCTTCACCCTGATGAATACAAAACAGAAAGAAAAAGGATTAACATCACAATAGAAAATTAATATCATCTAAAAACATATCCAAAGCCTACAATCAATGCAAAATGTCCCAGAATTTTCCATATTTCTCAAATGCAATTCAAATAATTGGCAATGCCTATAATCTTATGCCAACAAAATGTTTCAATCTGTGCAGCTCATTATAGTAGAATCCATAATAAATGCAAAGCTTCATGTTCACCATTGTCTACGTCCTTAACAGAAGCAAACATCTGGACCAGTAATTCAATTTTGGCATTAATCAGTTTAACATGGTTTACTGGCTACATCCAACGCATATATCACCAACCCAATTTTTTTCCTTTGGTATTAAAAACTTGTGATTCTTTTTGTTGATATTTTGCTTTCAATTATACAATGTGCAAAAACAAAATTCCCAAAAAGATACTTTCATATGTACTAATACCTTGGTGTCATGCAGGCCCCCACCTGCCAAGAATGAGGCACATTGGTTTTGTCATATGAACATTGATTTTGAACTGTTGTTGGAGCGAGGAAATGTCTTGTTGAACAGATCAGCCGTGGCTGGAAAAAAACATTTGCATACTAACAGACGGTGCTTGTGTAGACAAAGGACCATTCCCTGACATATTCAACCCACAATGGATGTTGATCACCGGACAGTGAGGAGGTGGGGAAGCGTATTCCAGGACCTACTGGGGTGATGCAATCCACAGGGGCCAGGACTGGTTGGACCAGCTGGTCACATGACTAACTGCTTGTTCCAGGGTCTTTTGAACTAGCTACACAGAGTTTGAACTAAGAAAGACTGTTTGCTCCTGGACTGAGAAGATCTCACCTGTCTGTTCCTATTCCTTTCTCACAAGTCTCTTAATCCACTGAAGACATATGAACCCCAAGAGAGAAATGTCTCCTACAGTAAACAAGGTTTAAGAAGAATACTGGGCCCTAACGAAAAACAAGATCTATCTACAATCAAGGATTCTACAGTGAGCTCGAAGAACCATAACAAGAAATCTTCAGATATTGCCTCAAATCTTTCCACTTTATTTTTCTTTTGATCTTTTCTGTTTTATCTGCATGTGTGTATCACGTATGCATGCTCATATGGGCGCATCGTGTATCCATAGGTGTCAACCGAATTAGAGTTTAAGTTCAAGTTTAATAAATTACAACTTTTCTTCGTTAAACCTAAGAAAACCTGTTTGTGCTGGTTTATTTGCCTCATTATTGGAAAGCGGTGAACAAGGATTTACCAATGGGGAGCTAAAAACACTGTATTAAATTAAACTCTGTTACAGTAAGACCAGGTGAAGGCTGAGAGGGACCCCTGGACACCTTTCGCACCTGGTTGTAATACTTGGGAAAAGAAACAATGGGGCAATACTTTGAGCTAAAACCCCAATGGAATTACTGCTGTAAAACATTAAAATATTGTCCATGAACCAGCACCATCTTTTTTCTCGAAAGATAAACACAAGGGGTGGGTGTAAGCTGGGAAAGCTGCCTGTTTAGGGGAAATTACATATTTTCAGTTTAACAGTTATCTTTTATTCAATAGAGTACAGATTTTTTTTAAGTTCCCAGATGGCTCAGCAGGTAAATGCATTGTGTTCTGTGATCCTGTTCTGTACTTAATTTGGTGATCATTCGGTAGTCATCGTGGTAGTGGGATATCACAATTGGCTTCACTCAACCTAGGCTAAGTAAATAGGTCTGAATGCTAGGCCATGACACTCAATGGAAAGTGCATGTATATTGACACTTGATGAAAACAAAATAGGGCTTATCAGTGATGCCTTCCCATACATCATCCCTGTACTCACTGATTTACATTGGCTCCCAGTCCACCAACTTTTTCAATTTTTCTTCCTCGTTTTAAAATCCCTGCATGGCCTCACCTCTCCCTATCTCTGTATCCTCCTGCAGCCTTACAACACACCAGGAACTCTATGTTCCTCTAAATTTGGCCTTTTGTGCACACCTACTTTCTTCACCTCACCATTAGTCAGCCATTTAGGCCCTAAGCTCTGGTATTGTCTGCACATCTACACCTATTTTCCCCTTCTTTAAGACTCTGCTCAAAATCTATCTCTTTGACCAAGCATTTGATCGTTCGTTCTAATATCTCCCTCTCTGACTCAATGTCAAATTTTTGTCTGATAGCGTTGCTGTGAAGTGAATTGGAGGTTTTACAATATTAAAGATGCTGTATAAGTATAAGTCAATGTTGCTGTTGTTGTTGAGTAGCCTGTTGATATTTATTGTCTGCACATTGCTCCATTTGCAACTCCTCAGATAATGAAGCAGTTCGTGCCTACATGCTGCAAAACCTGGACAACATAAATGGCAAATAACATTTGCATCAGGTCAGGCAATGACAATCTCCAACAAGAGCGGCATTCAATGGCATCACCATCATTGAATCCCCAACTATCAACATGCTGGGTGTCACCATTGACCAGAAACTGAACTGAACCTACCGTATAAATACTGTGGCCACAACAGCAGGTCAGAAGCTAGGGATTCTGTGGTGTAATGGAATACTCTCCACTTGCCTGGGTGAGTGCAACTCCAACAACACTCAAGAAGCTTGCTTGGTTAGCACTCCATCCACCATCTTAAACATTCACTCCCTTAACCACTAGTGCATCGTGGCTGCAGTGTGCATCATCTACATGATTCACTACCACAACACGTCAAGGCTCCTTCAAGAGCACCTCCTAAACCCATAAAGTCTACTACCTAGATGGACAAGGGAAGGAGGCGCATAGGAATGCCACCATCTCCAATTTGCTCTCCACCATCCTGACTTGGAAATATATCACTGCTCCTTCATTATTGCTGAGTCAAAATCCTGGAACTCCCTCCCTTTCAGAACAGTGGGAATACCTCCCATCGCATGGACTGCAGCGGTTCAAGAAGACACTCACTGTGATCTTCTCAAGCGTAGTTAGGGATTGGCAATAAATGCTGACCTTGCCAGTGACGCTGACATCTCATGACATCTGCTGGAGCTTGCTCCATACTCTGGCACAGGTCAGGGCAGGTGGAAGAGGATGGGGAAACGTTATTGGAGAGAGGAAGAAACAAAATGCCAGAAAGGTAAAGTGATCGGTGTGTGAATATTAATATTATGCTCAGTGGGAAAAAACAGCTTTTCACAGTGTCTGACATGTATTAAAATGATGAGAGAGAATTTGTGTATTTGAGGTCTTTATATAAGTGTATATAGATGCCAACAATACAAATGTACTGCTTCATCTATGAATTTGTGCTTTTGCAGTGATTACAACTGTTATGATATAAAATGATGGACAGTGAGTGGGAACTAATGCATTTTTTATATGTTTACTGGACGTGTACTTTCCCCTGTTTGCTATTGAATGCAAATTTTCCCGATCCATTAAAAGAATCATTTTGTTTGTAGAGAAGTCTGCATTAACAAGAAATGATGGGACACTGTGCATGTCCTCCATCATAAACTAGCTTGGAAAAGAAAATCAGAATTTAATAGGTTTTCCTCTTGGCTGAATTATGTATTAGATGGTCTGTGTATTAAAATCCCACAGTATGCTTATGTGTCAGCTTTAAGATGAAGCATGGCAGAACTGTTGGGCGCCCATGGGTTTACCAAATATTGACAATCATTAAATGATGCTAATCTATCACAGTCAGATCAGTACAGGTATCCTCCTCCTGTTCACAAACAATGCTGCAATTAAATGAAGCGTGTCTGCTATGAAAGTCAAAATCAACAATACAATATTTACTGACAGCTCATCTAACATGTAAAATCAATAATGTTATGCTTCTCATATTCAACTCACATAGTTTTCAAGATCTGCATAGTCCATTTCTTGTGCTGTAGCTCAGGGTTTTTTTTTTGATAAAAAGTAGTTTATGGACTCGAGCCTTATTGTGATTTGACTTTTCACCCAGAGGGATAGTGATTCAATTTCCTCCCCTGACTGACCTTCAGACTCACTTTATTCCATGAAAACCCATCACACTCAGCAGAAACACACCTTTTATTACCCAGTCACTCAACTTATGGAAAGGAAAAAATTTGCAGTTGTGAACTTCTTGAAGGAAGAAACATGAATGCTGGCAACAGCAGTGAGAGTCATTGAGCAGGGATGGTCAGCAGGGATGGGGGACGGGGGCAAAGTGGGGGGGAGGAATGTAGCTAGCACATAGAATAGTAAAACCTAAATGAAAGAAGACCATTTTGAACCAAACATATTAGGCTGGACTTTACAAAGCCCACGACATTGGGCTCCGTGGCGGTGGGGGCCAGAATACTGGTCCAGCAGTGGCGACTTTAGGAAGGGCCCGGCCCAATTCCCCCAGCAGTGCCGAGGCTCCATGGCGACCCCCTGCCACTGGGTGACAGGACCTGCATCTACATATTCAAATCAATAAAATGAACACATTAGCATAAATTTACCTTTAATCTTCTGGGCCTGCCGTGATCCTCAATGCGGCGGCTGTCACTCCAGCGCCTTCAATTCCCCATCTGATGAAAGCTGGCGTGTCACCAGTGGAGAGGGGGGAGGAGTTAAAACTTTCAGTGTGTGGGGCTGATGGGGTCAAATAAAAGTAATGGGTGTAGGGGATGGTGGGAAGGGGTGAACTTTAAACTTTGTGCAGTCTTGGGGGGGATGGGGTGATGGTCAGAGTTAAAAGGTAAGTGTTTTGGGGGGGGAAGGGCAAATAGTTCATGTAATTGTTATTGGGGGAGTGGGAAAGGGGCATTAGAAATTTATTTGATAAATTTTGATGGGTGTATCTTTTAAAAATTTAAATCTGCCGGCAGGGCTAGCTGCCCTTTAAAAATGGCGCCAGTTCCTACGCACAGGCAGCTGATGCCATTGCCGGCGATGGATAGCCCACCCCTTCCATATGATTGGGGGGGGGTGCAGGTGCAGGCCTCTTAGGCTATTTAAATGAGCTGCCGCGTGGGAGATCGCAGTGGCCCTTTGGTGTGCGGCCCGTGCGTGCGAGCCACCATTTTTTGAGCTCACTGCCGAGATTGATGGCAGGCTCTTAAAATCCAGCCCATTGTTTTCACCTTATTTTACAGCTTGCCCTATTCCTTAATAAAGATAAGTAGGAATACCAAGCACTGAACAAAGCTAAATGACAATTGGTGATATGTCTTAGACCACAAATATTTTCACTGGGATTCAAAAAAATCTTGAAATATTACCAGAGTAATTAAAAGGGTTAATATCTTAATTATTAAGCTAATCGTTAATATCATCCTTTTCTTTAGTTAAAGAAAGTTAAAACAATTTAATTTTAGAAAAGAGCCCTTTATAGTAAAATAGATTAGAATTACATATATACTGAAATATGAAGTTTTGAAATCTAGTTGTAAATCTTAATAAAATGAACCCCTGCTTACTGCCAGATGCATTGAGCAACACTTCATGCCAACTGGAGGATAATTAGGTGGGTTGCATAATGGGCAGCCCATCCCATTTTGCATCTCTGACAAAGTTGAGTTTCACCAATGTGCTCCCTTATTCCCAACACAACAACTTCTGGACATCATTTTTTTGCTAATTGCCTGATCAGCTAGACTTCATTATTGCTCTAAAGTAGGGAACTCCAAATTAGACACAATGGGGCCCGAATTTAACCCATTCAAAACCCACCCACTTGCACAGAGTTAAAATCGGGCCTAATGTCATGAAAATTCTGCTAGAGTTTGCAGATTCAGCCAAAGCAGACCATGCCTGCAAGGGACCAACACCACTGCTGGTGTTTTTGCTGATGTTCTTAAAGAGTACAGCTCTGCCACCAGCCATCCCAGATTGCCAGAAAATCTGGCACCGGCCTATCACACGAATATGAGGGGTAGCTCAGTCTCTCCCCCAGACCCATGAAAATTTCCCTTGGCATCCTGACACAGATATTGTTTAAATTACCTTTCTCTGTGGGTCCAGGTCACTTCTCTGGCCATTTAGAATTATTGCCCTTCTAAGGAGCAACCAGAGACCACTATTTACTGGATGAGCCAGGAACTCCAGGAGTTGAGAGGAACCCTGAACTTTTGAGTCCCTTCCTTTATCCAGTATGTTCTGCTGGATTTTGACCAGAGTTAAAGCAGAACATTGAGAGAGTTTTGATGAGTGTTCTAAATGTGGTCTACCCAATGAGTTGTACAAGTTTAGTCATAACTCTGTGGGCTGAATTCTCTGGAGATGGCAGAAGTCTGAGTGCTGGGGCCCAAAGTGGGAGGTGACCCGATTTTGGGGGGCAGTGTGACCCAGTGTGTCACATTACTGACGACGGCCAATTAGGAGGCCACCGCAGGGGCTGCCATCCAATTAAGGACGGCGGCTCGCCCCCAAGAGCTGTCAGCCCAATCAGAGGGCCGGCATATCGGCAGCCTCAGCAGTGCCACTGCCAGCCTCAATGCCCAGGCACCCTTGGCAATATGTAAGTTGGGTTGAGGGTAGCGGGGTGTAGTGATTGGGGGTGGGCGTGGTGGGCAGGTTGGGGGGGCATCATGAAGCTGTTACCACGAGGGCGGCCATTGCTGTCTGGGAGCACCTCCATGAACCATGGAGTGCCCCTGAAACAGGGGCCTGCCATGGAGTCCACTGGGAAGCCACCAGGTTCTACCCAGTGGTCTCCCCAAATGGTGGCGGGCCCTCCCAATGTGGGAAAAATGCTTGTGGAGGCAGGAGGTGGCCCTTGATTGGCCTCTTAAGTGGCTCAATTGGCCTCCGGGGTGGGGGGGGTGCGGTTGGTGGGGGGGCAACTGATCTGTTAACTTTCCCACGCCTGGCAAAATGTCATGGCAACGGGAAGACGTCCGGCACCCACACCGACTCCTTCCAAGGCCTTTTGCCTGCTTTCCTGCCTCACAACCTGTCCCCAAAGGGCCTGTAAGATGCCAGCATTTGTTTTGTTTTAACTTTAACCTCCTATTTAGAAAATTTCAAATCCCACGTTTTCTTTTTACAACTTCAGCATCCTTTAAAGATTTGTGGGGGAGTAGTTCGTTTGTGCACACAGACTTACATTGATTTCCCGGGGGCAGGCAATGCTGCGGGCTGAGACCTACGCTGCCCACAGGGCAGTCTCATTGACATCATAGAAGGACGCCAGGTGGGCTGCGCAAGTAGAGGCCCACAGTGCTGCTTGCCCTGGACTCAACATAGTCTGCGTAGCAGCACTACACGAACAAATTTCTCACCCTGTATATTTGAATATCTAAGTCTCTCTGTTCTCTACTCCCTTTGAAGGTTTTCCATTCAGTATATGTGTCTTCTCATTATTCTACGACACAAAATATACTTCACTGCTTCATATTAAATTTAATGTAACAACTTTCTATCCAATCTACTAATCTGTCAAGATCTGCTGAGTCATTTGCAGGCCTCATCATGGTTATTTTTATGGCATCTTCAAATTTGGATATGTTTGCCGTATTCCCAAGTTCTGATCATTTATACATATTGAGAAAGTTATTGGTTTGAACACACATCCCTGGGGGACATCATTTTTAGTCCAAAACACATCTACTGCTCTCTGTTTTCTATTCTTTAACCAACTTCTTATCCATGCTGCCACATTCCCTTGAGTAGTGTATGCCTTAACTTTATGAGCAAGGCTGTTTTGCAGCATCATAGTAAATGCCTTTCGAATCTCCATATTCACAGTATACACTGAATTTCCTATATCTGTTATATCCTCAAAGAACTCAATTAAATTTGGCAGACACAACTTGCTTTTTACAAATCCATGCTGGCTGTCCTTAATTAATAGTCTTTCTAAGTCACTATTAATTCCATCTCATATTATGGCCTCTGGAAGTTTATCCACTTCTGATGTCAGGCTGATTAATCAATGATAATTGGCTTACCCTTGGCGTCCTTTTTGAACCTCTCCCGCTCTTATGTTCCTCTGGAAGTGCCTCACAAGCTATTGGAACCAGAGGAAAATGAAAAAAGCCCAGCACCTCAAAGCATGTGCTGTCACTCACCCTCTCCCTTTCACACATCAGCCAAGAGGCATTTATCCAGAGCAAATAAGAGAGTGATTCAGATGGGACAGACCACAAGTGGGTGGGAGGAGCTGGGGCGGAAGGTGGGGAGGAAGAAAGTTGCTGCCAGGCTTAACACTGGCATGGTGAAATTGCCCGATTTTCATTTCCATTGATTTCAATAGGAGGGAGCAAAATTTGCAATCAATCCATGCCACAACAAGCATAACTTACATGAATATACCAATGGTGCTTTTAACTAAGTAAAATGTCCCATGCCACATGCCACTCCTGTGCACCTTACTGTGATCAGCCACTGAATAACATTGGTTATTGTCCATTCTCTTTAGCAGGGACATGCTTGGGCAAAATGGGGGGAATGTAACATATTAAAATGAAGATTCAAAATTTCATTTTTAAACAGTGTTACAACTAAATGGAAATCTTCAAGCAAATGCAACCTAACTGGTCAAATATCTTTGATCTCTTTAATATACTTTTTTGCAGCATTTAAATTTTTTAATAGCTCATGTTATAGTAGACTTATTTCAAATTTGTTTTAGGGATGACCTGATAAAATTTAAAATATTAATAACCAATAAATATGTAAAGAGCACAAATCCTACCCGGCAGAAATTGTTCCAAGTAAAGTTTAACCTGTCTTAGCTTCTTTCCACTGGAGGCCCACTGCCATCTTAAATGTTCTTCAGCATCCAGGAGAACCATGAATGTAGCAAATTTAAATATATTGCAACACTTAGAATGCAAAGAAGAAAATGTTGATTTGATAACCTGAGCAATTTTTTCTACTTTATACATTTATACAATCCCAAAACTGTGGATGGAAAAATCATAATTCCACACTAGTCATGTTGCAATGAAAAGTAACTTTACCAGGTGGCTTATTCTAGTTATAAAAACAAGAAATGCTGGAATCACTCAGCAGGTCTGGCAGCATCTGTGGAAAGAGAAGCAGAGTTAACGTTTTGGGTCAGTGATTCCAGCATTTCTTGTTTTTATTTCAGATTTCCAGCATCCGCAGTATTTTGCTTTTATTATATTGGCTTATTCTAGTTTACTAAGCTAAGCAAAATAACATTTAAAAATCATATGCTTTTAGATTTTAGATTTAGATTTAGAGATACAGCACTGAAACAGGCCCTTAGGCCCACTGAGTCTGTGCCGACCATTAACCACCCATTTATACTAATCCTAGACTAATCCCATATTCCTACCACATCCACGCCTGTCCCTATATTCCCCTACCATCTACCTATACTAGGGGCAATTTATAATGGCCAATTTACCTATCAACCTGCAAGTCTTTTGGCTTGTGGGAGGAAACCTGAGCACCCGGAGGAAACCCACGCAGACACAGGGAGAACTTGCAAACTCCACACAGGCAGTACCCAGAATTGAACCCGGGTCACTGCAGCTGTGAGGCTGCGGTGCTAACCACTTCACAAAACACATAGCATAAGCAATGTAAGCAGAATACTGAATGGATAGAGATATATTTTTTCTGCTCTTGAATCTGACCAAACTGACTGATAGGAAAGCTTATACCAATGACATCAATTCACTTCTGTGCAGAACTGGTAGGGCACTCAGTTGGGTTGGTTTTCATTTGTCTTGCATTATCAGGGCAGTCAGTAATGGTCTCAAAATGGTTTTGGTAGCCCTACCACCATGTTAGTATCAATAATGTGGCAGCAAATTAACTGGCCAATAGTTACCCAGTTTATCTTCATCTCCCTTCTTGAATAATCTTGAGACATTAGACGAGAACCTCCTATTTCCCAACGTCTAATATGTCACTTCATATCTTGCAGCTGAATCTTCAGTTAGTATTAACATTTTGTCACGTGGTCTTTCTTTCTTTCATTCATTTGTTCGTTCTTTCTTTCTTGTCTCAGGAGACTCCTTAGTGGGGGCAAGGTGGCATCTATTGCCAAAGCCCTTTTCTTCCTCAAGTAAGTAAAGCTGTGTCCTGTCTCCTAGATTAGAGACAGTAATAACTGAGAACACAATAAATAAATGGAAATGTCAGCTCTATGACTTGTTACTATGTATCATCTAAGAACAAATTTATATATGGATATGACATTGAACCTTTCTGTTTTAAAACTTGCTGAAAAAATAAAAGTTGATAATTAACATTTGTCTACATTACAAAAGGTTAATATTTAAACATGGCAAATAACATGGACTGGTATATAAGTTTCAATAAAAACTTAGTGGAATTATGACAAGTCAATGGATGAGATCTGTTCCTTTGCAATTTCAAATGCCTACTTCCATTCTCTGCTGAATGTTGCAAGTTTTTCTTACATGAGATTTTTTTCAGAAAAAGGAAAGGGTGTTATGTTCTAATAAATCTACTTGTTTTTTCATTCATCATCTCAACTTTCCTATCTTCTCACCTTATAATGCTGAATTCTTTCTCCAAATTTGTATCAAATTGTCTCAGATCCATTTCCATTGTCTACTTCGATGTCCTCACCTGGTAACCTTGTCCACAGGTTATTATTTGGGTTAAAGAAAAGTTCCAGCAGTCTTTCCTTCTTACTCTCAACTTCCCAACTTTCCTCATTACATTTTATCCTCACTACCTTTTACACACCAATTTTCTCCAACTTCTCCGCCTTTCCTGATGGCATGAACTTCTTTCTGGTAAATGGTTCTACAGGTGTCAGCAACTCTCCAGTACCTCCCCAAAGTACCTTCATTCATGTGTGAATGATGACAAATCCAGCTGAGGCTCGTCCTATCAGCTCCTCACGTCCACACATACAAACGTTCAATGGAATCACTGAATATGAATCAGGGATAGAACCCTAGCTGATATTACCTTCCTTAAACCACTTAATCTGGGGCTAATTATAATGCCCCTACCACACCTACTCCTCCACCTAGCCAAGACCAGGTAGCTCAGTTCAGATCGTAAATATAAAATGTAATCTTCCTGGCCTGTTTTGCTACTCATTGGATAACATTATGGCATCAACAAAGAAACCATTGCCTCATAACCTAAATTCCTGTTGTTTACAAATACTTTTGTTGTTGATATCTGTATCATATGAACAACATTAATATCCTTATTGATAATGTATCTCGACCCTTGATCTTGTTTTTCATAAGAAATACTTTAAAGCCTTTTTCCACTGCATTTCCACTAATACTCTTATGGCAATCTTTAAAGAATATTTGCATTCTGATAAACTGTTTCCATTTTGTTTTGGACTTATTTTAAGTTTGTAAGTTGTGTGACCAATATATAGATAGATCTGTTGTTTCCTTAAAATATGGCTTTGAGTTAAGTCTGTGCCATTTTACTTGATTTAGTTAGTGTCTGTGAGTAAGAAACCACCCTTATTAACAAAGATTAAGTGGTTTACTTCTAGCTGTTAAGCTGTTACAGTTGCATGATTTCATCAAACTTTCGTTTGAATGGCTTACATTACCATCAGCAATAAATTAGCATGTTTGAATGCAGTAACCATTGCTCTGAACTATTTACAGTTCAGTCATTGTTGTTGCTGAACCAACTTTCATGTGTATATATCAGGCAATTAAATACTTCTCCAAGTTTCGAATAATATGTTACAGCAACAACAAACTTGTTTTATAATGTGTTAACCATATTTTTGAGTTCTACATTGAAAAGATGTACCATCTGTTAGTTGCAGTTTTAAAAATAAAATTCTGCTGTGATGCATCAATTCATGGAATTGCAACATTGCATTGTATATCAAGATAATTCTGTGTTCTCACATGCCCAATGAATAATGTATCTCAATAGACTAAATGTTGGAGAATGACTTGTACTAGCTTCCATCTCTGCTTCCTTCTAAAGAAATCCAGTCTATAATATGATTCTACATCAGGAGTTTGAATCACTTATGTGCCGTTTGTTTTCAGCCAATACAACTCACAAAGAGACTCCTGATATTGAATAATTTGTAATTAGAAAAAGCTGAGGCTCTGGGTTGAGCATGCCCTAAATTTAGAAAAATAGTCATTTTTCGCCTTTTTGTGAACTGAACATGGAAGACAGATCCCTGAAGAAAGAGCTAAGAATGAAAAGTGACTCCTGACTTAGATTTACTAAGTATTTCAAGAAGAAAAGCAAGTATATATTAATTAATATTAATTCATTTTTGCTATTTTAAAAGTCCCACCTCCATCCACTCCTATCATCATTGTTTCTTCAGCCACAAGGATGAAACATCGTTGAGGATTTCTCAGTAACAAAATAACAGAATGTTAAGGGAGCATAAATATAAGATAGCTATATCAAATAAAGTATTTAGGAAGAATTTTGTTGCACAGAAAGTGATGAAAATGTGGAACTAGCTGCCACATGGAGTAAAGCGTAGAATCAAAAAGCACAGAAGGAGGCCATTTAGCTCATTCTATCTGTAATGGCTCTTTGAAAGAGCTATCCAGTAAGCCCCAGTTTTACTGCAATTCTTTCTGTTTCGACTGTATATCTAATTCCCTTTTGAAAGTTACAATTGTATCTGCTTCAACCACCCTTTCAGGCAATGCATTCAAGAACATAATAAATCATTGTGTAAACTGATTTCCCTCATCTTCTCTTTGGTTCTGTTGCCAATTATTTTAAATATGCGCCCTCTGTTTACTGACCCATACACAAGTGGAAAAAGTTTCACCTTAATTACTCTATCAAAAGCCTCATAATTTTGAATGGAGGACAATCCAAGCTTCTCTAGTCTCACCACATAACTGAAGTCTCATCACTGGTGTCATTCTGGTAAGTCTCTTCTACACTCCCTCCATAATCTTGACATCCTTCCTAGAGTGAGAGGCCTAGAATTGGATACAATACACCAGCTAAGGCCTAACCAGTTACTTATAAAGGTTTAGTATAGCTTTCTTGCTTTCCCACTCTACACTTCTATTTATAAAGCCAAGGATTCCATGGGCTGAATTTTATTCTCCTGCCGCTGAGAGCGGCAGCGCGGTCTGCACACCGCCATGCCATCGCGATCTGGTGTGCGGCAGCCCATCAGCAAACGCTGGGTGGCCTGCCCTCCCTCAATCATGTGGCGGGGGCAGGCTCTGTGAAGCCGGCAAAGGCGTCACTGCCTCTGCGCAGGCGCTAATGCCGCCGCCATTTTTAAAGGGCTGCCGGACCTGCATGGTTGAAGCCCGTTCTCCCCAAAAAAACACTGTGAAAAGATTTTTGGCCCTTCCCCCCCACCCCCATACAAAGAAAACAAATGGCTCCTCTCACCCCTAAACACTCACATTTAAGATGTGACCTTCCCCTCACCCAACTGCACAAAGTGCAGAGGTCATCCCTTCCCCCTACCCCGACACTACACATGGAGATTTGACCCCATTTCACCACCCCCCCCCACCTCTAAAAACATCCCATGTTCTTCCCTTCCCCACCTCGGTGGCGCCAGCTTTCAGTCGATGAGAAAGTGAAGACATGTGAGTGCCAGCTGCCACACAGAAGATCACAGCCAACGGCAAGATCGCAGTGAAAGGTATGCTAATTTACTCATTTCCTTTATTTAAATATTTGAAACATGGTCTCATCGCCGAACGGCAGAGAGCTGCCATGGAGCCTTGCCGTCGCCAAGAAGATCGGGCCTGGCAATTCCTGCGTCAGGCTCTGTGGCGGGCCGCTGCCGGTGTGATCTGCCAGCTACCCTCCACCCCCACCACAGAGCTAATTTTGGGAGCTTGACAAAATCCCAGTCATATGCTTGCGATTGAAGTGAATTTAATTGATGCATTTTGGGAAGGCTTAATATCTACAGAGGGGAATGAAGAAGGGTGTGGAGTATTGTTACGACTGACCGCTCCAGTCAAAGCCCCCAATCAAAATATACGATTCTGATTGTGGTGGGAGAAACGCACTGTTAATTCAATCCTGTACCTCCACAGATCGCCTAACATATCATTTTAAACTTGCCAAACTAAAGAAGGACCCAGCCAAATTGCACCATCCATTAATCCCCGAATGAGGCTATCCAAACCAGGTGCCTTTAATCAACAAATTAAGTGTTTAATTAGAAAAACTAAATTCTTAAACACTACTAAGATATAAACAACATTTAAAATAGACAAAATTGGAATCCTTGCAGATTTACGCTCCTGCCGGATGTGGAACAGTCCAAGGCTGCATGAAGTTCTCACAGCCATCCGATGTGGAAAAAAAAAGGTTCTTCAACTGTAGAACAGTCCATAGTCTAATTCAGAAGTGTAAATTGTTGCTCCTTCTCCAGCAATGAATTTCAATAATTAACAACTTGCAAACACTTTTTAATTAATCAATTTGGCTTTAGAAGTTTTGAGGGATAAAAGATTGTCACAGTCTAACTTCCCTTCCTTCAGTTTAAATTATCAGAGATCTCTGTTTTGGCTTGACTTTTTAGAATTTTGAAAGAGAATAATAAATAAACAGAGTAAATTCTCTTCCTTCAATTTAAATGGTCTGAGAGCCCTCCTTTCAGGTGCTAACACATAGCTGTCTGTCTGTTTCTCAGTGTAGAACAGTCTGTTTCCACTAAAAGCCAGTTCAAAATTAAATTGTAACAATGTATCCCTTGATATCTGGTCCTGAATGATTGTATCCGGGGCAACGAGAATGCTCTCTTTGAATCACAGTCTCCAAATGGCTCTATCCCATGCAACGATAACGTACTCTTTGAATCAGTTTCTGGGGCTTTCTGCCTTAAAGCAGTACAGCTCCCTTTCCAGCCTTAAAGGCACACCACATTCTTCCCGAAAAAAAACTATGGGATCATGAAAAATATAAACAATGGCGTAAGCCAGTTTGGCTGAATATTTTGTTTCAGTACTGTACATTCCATAAAATGTCTATGTGATAGGAATTGTCCAGCCAGATTGTGTCCATTGTTAAAATGAAGTGCTCTGCCACTGCACACCGTTCCACGTGATAGCTCAAAAGAAAATGTGCTCAATGAGAGTCAGAATGTTTCAGTGGAAGTCAGGTGGAGCTGTGATTTGAACTCAAAACCTTCGGGGGTCCATTTTAGACTTGGATGCTCATGTTTCTTTAAAACCAAATGGTGGTGCACAATACACAGAGGTATACTTTTGCCAGTTTATATTACTCTGCGTATGTGCAAATGGCAGGATCCCCAAGACACACTGTACAGCGAGCTCGTCACTGGTATCAGACCCACCGGTCGTCCATGTCTCCGCTTTAAAGATGTCTGCAAACGTGACATGAAGTCCTGTGACATTGAACACAAGTCGTGGGAGTCAGTTGTCAGCGATCACCAGAGCTGGCGGGCAGCCATAAAGGCAGGGCTAAAGTGTGGCAAGTCGAAGAGACTTAGCAGTTGGCAGGAAAAAAGACAGAAGTTCAAGGGGAGAGCCAACTGTGAAACAGCCCTGCCAACCAATTTTACCTGCAGCACCTGTGGAAGAGTCTGTCACTCTAGTATTGGCCTTTATAGCCACTCCAGGCGCTGCTCCACAAACCACTGACCACCTCCAGGCGCTTATCCATTGTCTCCCGAGACAAGGAGGCCAAAGAAGAAGAATGTGCAATGTTATTTTGTTTCTTCTTTCAAACATTCCTACAATTGATATGTTGTCAGCTGAGCACCAGTGACTCCTTCAAAATAGGTCATTCTTCTGCTGTGGTAGTCCAATGCATGGACATGCAATGTTCATGGTGGTTTAGTGCCAACTGACTATTTATAAAGATGATTCATTGCTACACATCCATTTTACATGACGGTTTAATGGTAAGCAGCTGTTTTGTAAGATGATTTAGTGGGATATTCTCATTTGACAAGAAGGTTTAGTAGTTGGGACATGTTCCTCATGGTGGTTTACATCTGTTTCTCGTGATGGTTTTGTTGAATGCACCTGTTTATGTGGCAAGTGCATCAACTGTCTTCTATATCCAGTTGCATTTTACTACTTATAAAATGTAATGCTTCCATTTATTTGTAGATTCCTAGAAACCTAATTGTGGATGTTCCAAAACTAAATTCCACATTGTTTTGAGGAAAGATCAAATCATTGTGCAGGCCAGTCAAGGTTATAAAGAGTAAATGAAAAGATGATGCAATCTAAAAAGTAACAATAAGGTGATACCAAGTTTGGGTTTGAATAGTGTTATGACCAGGTGAAAAAGAGGTCTAGGGGTTCCCTCTCAACCTTTGCCTGGTTTAACCGTAACATGGTTTAATTTTAAAAACACTGTTTTTAGCTCCCCCTTAGTGAATCCTTGCTCACTGCTCTCCAATTGTAAGACAACAAAATCAACCAGACAGGATTTATTAGATTTAAACATGAAAGGTGGAAGTTTATTAGCCTTAAACACTAATTCGGTTAGCTACTACGAATACGCGACACAACCATGTTAGCATGCATATGCAATAAACACATGCAGATAGAGACAGAAAAGTGGAAAGAATAAAGGGGAAAAGTTTGAGGCAATAGCTGGGATTTATTTACAGTCCTTTGAGTTCGATGTAGAGTCTTTGATTGTCGGTAAGTCTTGCAGTTTCGTTGGGGCCCAGTACACGCTTTAAAACTTGTTTTGATGTAGGAGTCTTTTCTCTCTTGAGGTTTAAGTGACTTCAGTGGATCCGGATTCATGAGAGAGAGAGAGAGAGAGAGAGAGAGAGAGAGCTAGCCAGGAAAGAGGCTCTCTTCTTCCAAGTTCAGTTGCAATCTCACCCAAACTGTCCTGAGAGCAGTTCAAAACCAAAAACCTGGGCCAGCAGGTTAGTCATGTAACTAGCTGCTTTAACAAACTCCTGCATTTGTGGATTCCCCATCTTAGCAGACACCCTGGAATGCTGGCTTTCTTGTGTGTTGGCGGGGGGGGAGGGGGGACTGTGGGAACCTGGAGGCCGAACAGAAAGTCCCAGTTGGCTTCCTTTAATTGGCCTTAAGTAGCCCTTAATGAGCTGTGTCAGCTACCCGCCATGTGTGGGCTGGTTACCCCACTGCCCCCATCATCACACCCCCGCAAAAATGGCTCGGAGGTGGGACGGAGCTGGGAACCAGCAGGTCTGCCAACAGCTATTTTTAGCTCACACTCACCTCCACTCCTGGTCCTGGCGGGGGCTCAAAATCCTACCAAAAGTTGCACAGTATTTAGTTAAAATAGGAGACTGTTCATTGAATTTTGATTTCAACACGGTGAGAATATAGAAAAGAGGAACAACATGTGGGCTGTAGGATTTTGAACTTAAAAATAGAAGAGGAAGATTCAGTAAAACACTGGCCATGGTAGTATTAATTAAAAAGAAAGAAAAAAGAAAGAATATGGACAGAAACAGAGAGGAGAACCAACTATCAAATGGCAAGTTTATATTTGCATTCTGTTGAAGGGAATTTACCTACATGTTTAAAACCAAGTCAGAGTATGCAGCTCTAATCTGTAGGATAACTGTTGCACCTCAATGACAATTTACAGAAAAATACTGGTCAGTAATGACCAGAAAATTTGTAATTTCCCATTTCACATATCAACAGGAGTCTTAATGCAGGCTGTTGAAACCAATACTAGCCTCTTTCTAGTCCGTACACCAGTATTTGCTGGTGCTCATTAGTTTTAGGATCTAATCTCTTTCAGATTTGAGGAAAGATTGGATTGGCTAGGGTTGTTTGCCTTAGAACAGAAGTGGCTGAGGGGTGACTTAATTGAGGTGTACAAAATTTTGAGGGACCTAGATAGCGTAGACAGGAAGGACCTGTTGCCCCTAGCGGAGAGATCAATTACCAAGGGGGCACAGATTTAAGGTGATTGGTAGAAGGATTAGAGGGGACATGAGGATAAACATTTTCACCCAGTGTGGTGAGTGTCTAGAATTCACTGCCAGGAATGGTAGTGGAGGCAGAAACCCTCAATTCTTTTAAAAGGTACCTGAAATGCTGTCACCTGCAAGGCTCCGGACAAGATGCTAGAAGGTGGGATTAGATTGGGCGGCTAGTTTTTTCAGCCAGCACAGACACGATGGGCTGAAGGGCCTCCTTCTGTGCCATAACTTTTCTATGGTTCTATGATTTTAACTATCTGACTATGGTAATAAAAACAGAAGGCAATACCGATTCTGCACTTTCGCCACATAAAATACTCCAGTTCTGAAGATTCTACATTACAATTATGAAAGTTTGCGCCACTGAGTCAGAACTTATGCTCCTCAATGGTCTGCAGTATTGACCCTACCAGAAATTGTGTGGTCAGCTAATACGAACATTCATTAGCAGTTCTGTAGCACACATCCTATAAAAAACAGGAGAACTGCTCCAGGGGTGCTTGGAAATTAGAATGCAGCCTTTCTGGCTGAGGAGGAGTAGACTGGGGGAACAGGAAAACACTAGACTTGACTGTTAAATGGCTGGGCTGGATGGTCCATGTGTGTATTTGTGCCACTTTTAAATAATGGCTTCCACTGGAGAGTCTGGCAGATGCAACCAAGGAAAAGAGAAGAAAAGAAAGGTGAACAATTTTAATGAGACCTACAAACCCTCTGGAATCAGAGAGACTGTTGGGTCTCCACAGGAGGAACCTTGCAAAAAAGGTATGCCATATGATGGAGATAACACTGGCTCTCTCACCCCCAGATCTACAGACCAGTGCTGTAAGAAGCTCAATGACCTCATGAAGGTTGGCACGATAAGGCACCAACTGTTAGAGTGTTTAAGAAATGATTTAAGTGGTGAAGCTATCCCAGCAATCATTTCTTTGAGCATTTTCCATGTTAGAGCAAGTGTGGGAGAAAGGAAAATTGTAATCTTGGGTTGAAATTTAAGCGCTCGCTTCCAAGAACAGTGGCGAGCTTGAAAAAGAGATAGAGTAGATAGGAAGGACCTGTTTCCCCCGTTTCCCCTGTTTCCGCGATATTACGCGCGGCGGCTCATTAGCATGAAGGGGGTAGAGCGCCCGCCCCTGATGATCCAAAGGGGGCGGGTGCTCCGCCCCGGCAACAGCGTCCGGCACCACTGCGCTGGCGCTGATGCCATTTTTAAAGGGCTTCAGGCCCTTCACTCTCATTTAATTTTTTAAAGCTGCCATTTCAATAAAACCTGCAGAAAAATTTTATTTCAACTTTGATTCCCCTCTCCCACCAGCGCCCCCCACCCCCCACTCAGTCCTCATTTAATGAATTGACATACCCCAAAAAAGCATCTTTTGATTTTCTGAACTTTGCCCCCACAACCTCAGTACCTTTGACCCTCAATCCATTCCCATCATCCCCACAACCAATAAGAATAGGTCTCCCTGTTCCCGGCCCTCTCCCACCCTGAGAATTTCACTCCTCCCCCCTCCCCACCATTGTCACACCTTGGATCTCTGACCGGAGATCCGAAGACACAGGAGTTTCGGCCAGTGGCCGGAATATCGGCGTGGGATGGCCGTCGGGACAAGGTAAGATGATTTGAATTCATAAAAATTTATTTACATATTACAATGAAGGCTCCACTGCCGATCGGCAGGGGGCCGCACCGAGGCCTCGCCGCCGCGGGTAAAATACGGCGGAGCCTTCCCAGCATCGGGGGTTGTGGCGGGCCTCTCCCAGCAGTATTTTCCGGGCCACCCCACCATGATTCCCGACGTCAGGGGCATATAAAATTCAGACCGCTTGTCTTTATATATTGTTCCGACCGAGGTGGAAAGAGTGCACTGTCTTTCTCTAGTTCCGCTTCTCCACAGATCACAACATATATTTAAGTGTTTACTCAGTTACCGATATGGCCAATTATATACTCTATTTTTATTTCAGAATAAAGCCCACCAACCAGGTTTTTTTAATAAACAACAAAATTATCAATTATAAAACAAGACATGTTCAGTAGAGATGAAAAGCATTAAATCACAGATTGAAATATAAAAGTTCCCTTCGAACTGAGCCTAACACACACACACACACACACACACACACACTGGTTAAAGAAAAAATAGAGTTTTCTATGCAGATAGGGTGTTAACGGACTGAGGATTGAACAGCAGCAAGTACAAATATGAAAAAAAAAACAGTGGGTAAGCAAACTGAACAAACCAAGATGAAATGAAATAAACATACAAAAAAAAAATTGTAAAAAATTTAAAAAAGAAAAAATAACTAAAAATAAAAGTAAAATGGGGGGCCCGTCATGCTCTGAAATTATTGAACTCAATCTTCAGTCCGGCAGGCTGTAGTGTGCCTAATCGGTAAATGAGATGCTGTTCCTCGAGCTTGCGTTGATGTTCACTGGAACACTGCGGCAAGCCCAGGATAGAGATGTGAGCATGAGAGCAGGGGGGAGTGTTGAAATGGCAAGCAACCAGAAGCTCAGGGTCCTGCTTGCGGACTGAGTGGAGGTGTTCCGCAAAGCGGTCACCCAGTCTGCGTTTGGTCTCCCCAATGTAGAGGAGACCACATTGTGAGCAGCAAATACAGTATACTACATTGAAAGAAGTACAATCGCTGTTTGGGGCCTGGGATAGTGAGGAGAGAGGAGGTAAATGGGCAGGTATTACACCTCCTGTGATTGCAGGGGAAGGTGCCGTGGGAAGGGGACGAGGTGGTGGGGGTAATGGAGGAGTGGAACAGGGTGTCGCGGAGGGAATGATCCCTTCGGAATGCTGACAGGGGAAGGGAGGGGAAGTTGCGTTTGGTAGTGGCATCACGCTGGAGGTGGCGGAAATGGCGGAGGATGATCCTTTGGATATGGAGGCTGATGGGGTGGAAAGTGAGGACAAGGGGAACCCTGTCACAGTTCTGGGAGGGAGGGGAAGGGGTGAGGGTAGAGGTGCGGGAAATAGGCCAGACACGGTTGAGGGCCCTGTCAACAACAGTGGGGGGGAATCCTTGGTTGAGGAAAAAGAAGGTTATATCAGAAGCACCATCATGGAAGGTAGCATCATCCGAGCAGATGTGTCGGAGACGGAGAAACTGGGAGAATGGAATGGAGTCCTTACAGGAGGTAGGGTGTGAAGAAGTGTAGTCGAGGTAGCTGTGGGAGTCGGTGGGCTTATAATGGATATTAGTAGACAACCTATCCCCAGAGATGGAGACAGAGAAGTCAAGGAAGGGAAGGGAAGTGTCAGAGATGGACCATGTAAAGGTGGAAGGTAAAGGGTGGAAATTGGAAGCAAAGTTGATAAAGTTTTCCAGTTCGGGGCGGGAGCAGGAAATGACACCGATACAGACATCAATGTACCAGAAAAAGAGTTGGGGGAGGGGGCCTGAGTAGGACTGGAACAAAGAATGCTCGACATATCCCACAAAAAGACAGGCATAACTAGGACCCATGCGGGTACCGCATGAAGGGTCACTTACCCGAAATGTTAAGTCTGCTTCTCTTTCCACAGATGCTGCCAGACCTGCCGAGTATTTCCAGCATTTCTTGTTTTTATTTCAGATTTCCAGCATCCGCAGTATTTTGCTTTTATTTTTGAATGATATCAGTTGTCCCTTTTCTGGCATCCCAAATATGCGTAGACAGCTGTCACCAGGAACTTTTTGGTGCAGTTCTCTTCAGGCAACATCAAGGATTAGTCTGGCAGGCTTTCCAGGAGAAATGTGGCATCAGGGGTTTCAGCTATCACACACTGGATTCTCAGTGTTTCTCAGAGAGGTGGAGAAAGGATGAACTGGTCTTCTCTTTTAGCAGGCTAACCACCGACTGACTCAAAACAAGCCAAAACAAAACAAACTCTTGACCACCATAAATCTTGACATGTCACTTCTCTGTAAACAACTCCCATAATCAGAAGGAACCTGCTGTTTACTTAGCTAAAGGCATGTGGCTTCCAGTAAGTGTTTTTAAACAAAATCCCAAAGTCCTTGCAGTGACTTTTTAAAAAAATAACTAAGTCCAACATCTATGAAATCACTTCAGTCCTTCAAAGGAATCCACAATTTTAAAACACCAAGATACCATGTACCACAGAAGAAGATGAACTTCTGGCCTACAAATTACTATATTATACACAAAGCTTGTAGCACAAAGGCAAAGAATGAAAAAATTAGAAGCGATGTAAATACCTGAAAATGTGGCCTCTGCTAAACGTGTAACCTATGTAATACATGGGCACAGTACCACGTTATGTTATAGCGTAAGAATACAACTTGTTTCCCTTTAGAGGCAGAACATTCTTGGGAGGCTCAGGAGCCATGCGGCCACACTGAGAACCTAGAGGGTTGGAGCTGATCGCTCCAAGTTTTGGAAACGGGATGTATTGTTCTCTTGAGTCAGAGTGCATTCTCTAAATATTCGGAGCCTAGGAACCAGGTTGTATTATTTGCATGTCATCTTGTTATTTAATATAAATGGAAAACCATTATCAGTTAATGTAATAAAGCTTATTATTAAAATAAAACTTGTGTGTGAATCATAAATGGTGTTATTACCGCCAGACTAACAGGATGTTGTTATGACAGAAATCACGGAAGAAATCTATTAACACCAACTCATTTCTTTTCTTTCCTGGGCATTACCACGCTGTCCAACTTGTAGAATTAGTCGCTCTACAAGTAACCCTTCATACTGTACCCTTTTTAAGGGGGCACTAATTTGGGATCTTATAGTATTCATAGGGCATGGTGTCATATGCCCTAAATGCAATTACTTCCAAGCAGATCCATGAAACTCCTTTTCTGCACTTAAGAGGGTGAAACTAGCATTTCTTTTATATCACTGTCTGATGCCAACAAGAGACAATCCTCAATTGCTAGCCTTCATCTCATTCACTCAATCTTGTCACATGAGAAATCTGTAAGAGGCAGGGCACTGGAGGGGGCATCCTTGACATGGGGAAGCTCATTCCCTGCAAGAAGCAGGCCGTGGAGTGTTTGCCACAGCAGAACAGTGGGCCAGCAACCCCTCCCATAGGCTTCTCTACCACAGGACCAACAGAGGGCCACTACCAACATTGCAGCTGTCTCAAATTGGACAATAGAAAACTAGTTAGCTACCTCAGGACTCTAGACAGGCATTCTTAGCTCACCAAAATTATTAAGAGGAGGCCTATGGCCCAATTTTGAATGAACCTCAGGCCTTTGGCCTCTGGCATGCGCTGAGAGCACACTCACCCTTTCAGGCTACAAAACAAACCTAAATGATTTCCCCTGGCCCCCGCCACCTGTCCCCATTGTGTTTTCACTAACCAAATCATTTTTTCAAAATGCAAAACAAATCTTGCATTTCCCAAATCAGGAAGAAAAATAATGACACATTTTATAAAAATCATAAAAAAGGTAACTACTTCTTTGCAATCAGATAGGTTATGCAAACTCCTTGTTACAAATTGATGGCAAGGTAAAGCAGTTTCGCTAAAGTTATGCATTAATAAAATCACAGGAAATCACAGTAAAACTTCAGATACATACTAAGTGAGCGAATTAATCAGAGCCTCTGCGTAAAGATAAAGATCATTCCATAGTAAAGCTATGTGTAAACGAGCCTCATTCTTGGGCAGAACTAGGACTATCAACAATTAACTGAAAGTAATATATCAGAAACAATGAGTAAAGACTGGCTACGCGGTCCAAGAAATGATGTCAGTGTGGTTTTCTTGATTGATGAAAACCTGGCAAGACATTTTGGGTTAGATTAAGCACTGAAATAACACCAAAACTGCATTTTTGATTGTCAGTTAATTCCTCCCAAAACCAGGCCAATTTTCTTCAGTGTACCTTCACTACATGCTCATGGTAGGTTCCTGGTGCTAATGACAGGCAGTTTGAAAGAGTCAATGCAGCTATTTGTGCCTGTAGGAATGTGGCTCAAGACAATGTATGCAGCTGCTTGTTCTTCAGGGCTCCACAAATTTAAACACTCCTCATATGATGTGTTACTGTCTGTAATTGAGCAAAGGAAAAGCCATTTTTTTGGCCTGTGGAAGAAGATCTCAGCAATAAATAAAAGATGTGATATGAGGAGAATTTTAACAGATCAAGCTGTTGTGACATGGAATGTACTGCCTGAAAGTGTGGTAAAAGCATATTCAGTAATAACTTTAAAAAGCAAATTGGATAAATACTTGAAGATGAAAAAAATGCAGGGCCATGTGGTAAGGACAGGTTCACGGGAGTTTAGAAGAATGAGAGGTGATCTCATTCAAACGTACAAAATTCTTACAGGGCTCGACAGGGTTGATGCAGGAAGAATGTTTCCCCTGGCTGGGGAGTCCAGTACCAGGGGACACAGTCTCAGAATAAGGGGCAGGCCATTTAGGTCTGAGATGAGGAGGAATTTCTTCACTCAGAGGGTGGTGAATCTTTGCAATTCTCTACCCCCGAGGGCTGTGGAGGCTCAGTCATTGAGTATGTTCAAGACTGAGATCGATAGATTTCTACATAGTTAAAACATCAAGGGTTACGGGGATAGTGCAGGAAAATGGTGTTGAAGTAGAAGATGAGCCATGATCTCACTGAATGGCGGAGTGGGCTCAAAGGGCTGAATGGTCTACTCCTGCTCCTATTGCTTGTGTTCTTGTGGACAAAAATGCTTCCTGAAGACCCTGCGTAAATATGGCCTCTTCCCCCCACCACCACCATCCTCCCCCCCACCAACTCCTTTAGAGCAGATTGTCGCCCTCCATGTCATTCTCCCTGGCATGCTGCAGGCCAAGAGGGACACAAAAACTGCTGCAGCCATGGCAGCAAGGGTTGTGAGCAGAGCACTTGAAGTCAGAACCAAGGCTTTCACCATTTCACCATGTGCAGCACCACTCCCTATCGACTTCACCAACTTTACATAGCAGTAGAAAACTCACAGCACTTACACAAACTCACAGAGCCAGCAGAAATCAATTAACAACTAATCTGAAAGTGGTTGATGATCCCATGAATAGCACAGGCTGGGATTGGGCAGTGGGGGTCCATCCTGCTTCTGAATGCATGTTCAGCTAGTGAGATTAAGGGAACGTTGGGATCAAAAATGGCATCGGTAGAGTAATTTCAGTAATTACAAGATGACTGATGCAATGATCTGCATGCTCTGCCCACTTCCAGCAGAGGCTCCCACGCCCACAGTAACAACCTCCCCAAAATGGCCAATGGCACAGACAGCACCAGAAGTGTGCGGGTGCAGCATGGATGCCATTTTGGATCTGGAATGGCACACACAGCACTGAAAATACAAGAGCTACGCAACCAAATTCTGTGGTCTTTTACGCTATCAGCGTCCAGTCAGTGTACAATGCCAATTACCTCATCCTGCACATCAATGCCCAATACCCAAAAAGCTGCCATAATATATTCATCATCGGACCACTCCCTATGACACAGGGACGTGGATTTGGATAGTTGGTTAGTGATAGGGCTACCCCTGCAATCATGGTTGATGATTCAGTAATGCAGTGTATAACTTCCACAGATAGAGGAGAACAACTGGCACAATAAGGTGTCAACCTGGTGAAGCTACAACACAAGATTATATGCATGCGAAACAGTGGAAGCAGCATGCTATAGATAGACAGCAATGCCACCACCAACGGATTAGATCAAAGTGCTGCAGTCCTGCCAAATTCAGTTGTGAATGGTGGTGAACAATTAAACAACTAACAAGACGGGGAGGCTCCACCACCATCCCCATCCTCAATGATGGGGGAGCCCAGCACGTCAGCGCAAAAGACACGGCTGAAGCATTTGCAACCATCTTCAGCCAGAAGTGCTGGCCTCCTCTGGAGGTCCCCACTGTCATAGATGCCAGTCTTCTGACTATTCGATTCACTTTACATGATATCAAGAAATAGCTGAAGGCACTGGATACTGCAAAGGCTATGGCACCCGACAAGTCCTGAAGACTTGCACTCCAGAACTAGCCACGTCTCTAGCCAAGCTGTTCAAGTACAGGTACAACCCAGGCATCTACTCAACGATGGGGAAAATTGCCCAATTATGCCCTGTCCATAAAAAGCAGGACAAATCCAATCCAGCCAATTACTGCACCATCCATCTACACTCAATCATCAGCAAAGTGATGGACGGTGTCATTGACGGTGCCATCAAGCGACACTTAAACAGCAGCAAACTGCTCACCGATGCTCATTTTGGGTTCTGCCAAGGCCACTCGGCTCCAGACCTCATTACAGCTTTGGTCCAAAAATGTTTTAAAAAATGCTGAATTCAAGAGATGAGGTGAGAGTGACTTCCCTTGACATTGAGGCAGCATTTGACCGCGTGTGATCAAGGAATTCTAGCAAAATTGAAGTCAATGAGAATGACAGGGAAAACTCTCCTCTGGTTGGAATCATACCTAGCACAAAGGCAGATGGTTGCGCTTGTTGGAGGCCAATCATGTCATCCCCAGGACATTGCTGCAGGAATTCCTTAGGGTAGTGTGCTAGGCCCAATCATCTTCAACTGCTTCATCAATGAACTTCCTGCTGACATAAGTGGGAATGTTTGCTGATGATTGCACAGTGTTCAGTTCCCTTCACAATTCCTCAGATAATGAAGCAGACCATGCCTGCATGCAACAAGACCTGCACGACATTCAGGTTTGGGCTGAAAAGTAGCAAATAACATTTCCTCCACACAAGTGCCAGGCAATGACCATCTCCAACAAGAGAGAATCTAACTATCTCCCTTGACTTTCAATGGCATTACCGCCACTCAATTCCCCAGCATCAACATCCTGGGGGTTACCATTGACCAGAAATTGAACTGCACCAGCCATTAATACTGTGACTACAAAAGCAGGTCAGAGGCTGGGGATTCTGCGATGACTAACTTACCTCCTGACTCCCCAAAGCCTGTCCACCATCTACAAGGCACAAGTCAGAAGTGTGATGGAGTGTAGCTTCAACAACACCTAAGAAAGTTGACAGTATTCAAGGCAAAGAAGCATGCTTGATCGGCAGCCCATAAACATGCACTCCCTCCAACATTGGCACACAGTGTGTACCATCTACAAGATGCACTGCAGCAACTTGCCAAGGCTCCTTCAACAGCACCTTCAAAATCTGTGACCTCTACCACTCAGAAGGACAAGGGCAGCAAACGCATGGTCACAGCACCACCTGCAAGTTCCCCTCCAAGCCACACACCATCCTGACTTTGAACTATATTGCCATTCCTTCATTGTCACTGGGTCAAAAACCTGGAACTCCCTCCCTAACAGCACTGTAGGTGTACCTACACCAGATGGACTGCAGCGGTTCAAGAAGGCAGCTCACCACCATCTTCACAAGAGCAATTAGGGATGGGCAACAAATGGCTTTGCCAGCGACACTCACATCCCAAGAATAAATTTAAAAAGCCCTTGCCACTGCAAGCACTGTCAGAGAGCAGATTATAACAATTTTCAAGTCTTGTTTTTGGAGTCTAGATAAATCTGGTGGGCTCCAACAAAAGTTTCAAGAATCATTTTAGCTTGCTGCAAAGAATGAAAATGGCAGGTTTAATTTCCTGAAGGACATTAATGAATCAGTTGGGTTTTTACGACAGTCTTCATGGTCACTTTAATTTGCAATTCACATGCACCATGCAGCTTTTTCTGAATGAAAGAATGTTGAAAAAAGGAGTAAATACTCTTTGCATACTTTGCAGGTTACCTTGCTGAGCATCCAGAAGATAAGCATTTACATTAGATCAATGAAGTATGGATACAAAGGAACCATATACTATCACCTTCATACTTTAGCACTTCACAATCCATTGAAAGTTTTACATACTTTTATATGTTAATTCTCACTATGGATCACGTGGGAGATTGGGTTCACTTGTTCATCCATGCATCTTGCTCTTGGGATTTTACAGGTGGGTGCACTTTCTTTGCTTCATTTCTTACATCAATCTGTCCAAACAGCCATTATGGAAAGTAAGAATCTTTGATGATCTTGCCCTGCACACATGATCACCTTGTCGCTCCTTAGTAGCACAGTAAATGCAGCCAAACTCCCCTTTAAGGGTGAACAGCAGCCCTTTACAAGCTGTTGGGGTCCCATCTCAGGCTGAAGAATTACAATTTAAGTCACAGATTTAACTTTAACAAAGATTTAATATGCTTTATTAAACACTTCTGTTCACTACAGCAGCGTTGCCTATCTGACCTTACAACAACCCAGGTCAGGTGTATTCCCCAAAGCACAGTTGCTTTCAGTTTCACTTCCAAGTACTATATAGTCTCCAATACTCAAGCCCACACATGCAGTCATAACATTCTGCCCTTATAAGACTAAAACATGTCCATGATCTTCCTATGTCACTGAGTAAATGAATTTCTTCATTTACATTTTCTTTCAAGTGCAGCATTCGGCGCACACCCTTTAGTTTCGAACATAATCACAACACAAAATCTTCATATTGCTCTGGTGCTCTCCTTTCACATTGTGGTCTTTCTGTTGTCTCAGGAACTCTGGTCACCACGTTCGGATTAGGAAATGTTGTCGGCCCCTCTGGAATCAATGTTTCTCCCTCTGGATAGAGAGCTGTATGCCTGCCAACAGCATCACAGGCTTGGATTTCTGAATTGCTGAATGTTAGCTTTGCCTCAGCTCCTACATCTGCTGTTGTGTCTTTGTCACCATGATACTTTTTAATGCATGAAGAATTTCTGTCATAGAGTACTCCTTCCACTGACTACACAGTCACACTTATTCTCTTCTTGGCAATGTACGGCTTGGGATAATATGGTGTATCCATCTTACTCGGACTCTCTCATCTCAGCAATACTTCATCACCTGGCATCACATCAGACTGTCGAGCTCTCCTGTGGTCTGCATAAAACTTTGCAGCACCCTTTTTCTCAGCATCTTGATCTCAAACCTCCTGATCAATTCTAATGTCCCTCGGCTCTGGTATCTTGGTATGTATTTTGCGTCCAATTAACTACTCAGCTGGGCTCTTTCCCATCGTAGTGTGTATAATTGCTCTTGTCAAGAAAACATACTATACCAAATGAGAATTTTTAATTCATTGGTTGGAAATCTACATTAAGCTTTTAAAAAGGAGCTGGGATCCTGCAATTAACGCTTAAAAAGTTGGCAGCCAAGATGGTCATCACAATTTGCATTGAAATATCTCACAATCCAGGACAACGAATTGGAGATGCATGTCTAACGAGGTTGCATCGAAGACAATGCCTCATGAATTTGCCATCAGATAACAGCTTCAATTCTAATGGCAAAACATTCAGACATCTTGGAACATTAACAGTGGAGTCATACCTCCAGGGGGTGAACATTGTAACAATGAGACTCGAGAGAGAGATTGAAAATACCTAGACTCAAATCTAATTGAATTGCAAATGAGGACACTGGACATTCATGTGACTGCCTCCCCATCTGCGGAAAAACTGAATGTCTTTTGCAATAGGACAAGCTCCTGAGGCTTTGAAGCAGATACACTTTGAGTGCTAACCAGACAATGGTTAGTGGTGCTGTTTCTCTCTCTCTCTCTCTCTCTAGACAACAAGTTTGAAACCTGTCTGCAACTGTGGAACATCCAAGTTTACCATTGCTACAGACAGAGACCCCAGGGAAGAAAGCCACCTACAACTCTGTCACCAAGAAAAACCCAAGGGTCAGCTGCAAAGTACTTCTACCAGCCAGAGACTTCGGAATCACAACTTCAGCCAGAATACAACTTAATTACCAGACCCCACAGACTGTATATTATTTTTATTTGGTCTGGACTCAAATCCAACCCAACTATCTCTCATCACTCAGTAACCTGCTTGTGTGTGTGTGATTCTCATGTGTGTGTGTGTGAGTGAAAATGTAGCATAGTTTTATTATTTTACCTACATCGGGTTTAGTTTTTTTAGTACAATAAACTCACCTCTTTCTTGTTTAAACACAAGAAAATCTTTTACGATCACAACAAAGGAAAAAGGTTAAACACTCACTGAAGTGATAAGCATATCCAATGTTTTAAAAAGGAATAAACCATGTGCAGTCAACAAAGGAGAAGGACAAGTGGGGAGCCTGTGACCCTTCCTCACCTGATCATAACACTATACACGGCCACATATGACAACAACACCTCCTTCCAGTCTTTACCCTCAGCCTGAGCAATTCTCATCCATTTCACTAAGGATTGGTTTTGTCTTTCTATTTCCCCATTTGCCTGTGGCTATTTCGGTGTTACTCTGTGATGATGAATGCCTGTGACTTTCATGTAATCTGTAAAGATCTGTGAAATGAATTGTGGCCCACTGCCTGAATACAAAGTGACTGGTAAGTCATGCCTTGCAAATATTTCAATCAATGCAAACACCGTTTTCTCTGCCATTGTAGACTTCATTACCACATAATCATAATAACAGCTATAATATTCAATCACCACTAGTATGGACTCTCCTGATGGAAATGGGTCTATGAAGTCAACTGTTACATCTTCCCATGGTCCAGCCAGTAACAATGTGCTGAGTATTGGTTCTGGTGGATTGGATCTACTGACAAGTTGACATCCATGGCATGTTTGACAAACTTCTCCACACCTTTCTCCATCCCTGGCCACCATACATTGATTCGTAAGTTTTGTTCAGTATCAACCACTCCCAAGTGACCTTCATGAGCTAGAATAACCAGCCTAGGCCTAAGCTTTTGTGGCACCATAGGTCTATTACCTCTGAGTACACACTTCCCAATTGTGCACAGTTCATCTCATATAACTATGTATGCTTTGAATGGGCAATTCTCCCAATTTCCAGCTTGGATTCTCTGTCTGATGTCATTCAATTCTGGATCTTTGTTTGACTGTCTTTCAATCTCGAGTTGTCATTGCCCTGGGTGTAGCGTGAACTGTCACAACCCACACAAATGATTCAGCTTCCTTCTCCAGTGAAGATCTGTGTGTTTGATCCTCCCTCAGTAGTTGTGACAGCAAGTCAGCAATGTTCATCTTTACAGGAATGTGAACCACCTTGTACTTGTATTGTTGGAGTCTCAAAACCCATCTTTTGATTCTGGTTTGGATCTGTAATGGCTTGTGATCCGTCATGAATTCAAACTCGATGCTGAATAAGTATATATGGCATCTTTCACGTGCCCTCACCAATCCTAGGGCCTCTTTCTCAGTCTGAGAATATCTCCTCTCCACACCTGTCAGAGATCTACTTGCATAAGCAATGATTCTCGAGCCCTCAGCATGCATTTGCACCAGCACTGCTCCTAATCCCATTGGACTAGCAATGACTTTTGTTGGTGCTTTTTGATCATCATATCCCAGCGTTCGAACACTTGCCAAGCCGTCTTTCAAACATTTGAATGATACTTTCTGAACTTCATAAAATCTGAACTGTTCATTTGTTCTGGTTAACTTCCTCAGTGGATTAACTAGTGAGGTTTGGGATATACCTCACACAATAGTTCACAAGTCCCAGAAAACTTATCACTTCGCTGACATTTTGTGGTTCACATGCCTCTGCTATTGCTTCTATCTTGTCTTTGGTAGGATTGATTCCGCTGCCCGTGAGTTTATGCCCCACAAACTTTAGCTCTGTCACACCCAGCAGGCACTTGACTGCCTTTACCATAAGCCCTGCTGACTGTAATCTAGACAATGCTAATCTCAGCCTCTCGTCATGTTCCTCCCTACTGGCTCTATGAATAAGGATGTCATCTGAGATATTGGCTGTTCCCAGGATCCCTTGTATCAGCTTATGGATTTTGTGTTGGTAAATCTCTGGTGCCACATTGATGCCAAATAGCAATCCCTTGTATTGGTAAAGTCCATGATGAGTGACAAAGGTTGTTGCCTTCCTTGAATCAGGATGAAGCTCCAGTGGTGGTATCCCCATTTGACGAATACCTTGCTTGTTGACAACTCCTGAAAGATTGCATCCACAGTGGGAATTGGGTGACGTTCTCTCACTACTGCTTAATTTATCTGTCACATATCAAGACAGAATCTGATGTCACCATGGTATTTGTCCTTCAGCTGGCTATATGATGTCTTGGTCAACCACTTCCTTGATCTTTGCTTCCCTCTCAGACCAAAAGGTGTTCTGCGTACAGGCTGAGCTACAGGCTTCATGTTCTCATCAATGGTTAATCATACTTGGCAGTTGTGCAACTTCCGAATTCCTTGAAACACTGGTCCAAACTTCTCTCAAAGCTCTGCATAGGATTTCACAGAATTCACTTTCAATCCAATATGTAGCACCCGCAAGGCTTGACCAGTTTCTCTGCTCAGAAGAGGCTCACCATCCTCCTCAATCACTAAGAATTCTACCTCCACACTCCGATCTTCAGTTCTCACATTCGGAGTGAAACATCCAACAGTTTGAAGTGGAGTTTTAGATTTGTAAGGATAAAGTTTTTTGACACATTTACGAGATGTGCACCTGATTCTCTTTGTCTTCAGTTCCTCCCACGGTGCTCTGCTGATGACATTACTGTCACTGCCTGAATCTACAATAATACTCACTTCAACATCCCCAACAATCACTTAGAACTTTCTTATGGTTTCTTCCATTAACAGAAAACATGTATCCATGATTGCTATTCATGTCCTCACTTTGTATCTTCTTCAACTCGTCTCACAGTTGTACTACTTCCATCTCTCTGTCCTTTACATGGTTTGCCAGGCTTCCCATTCTAGAACCATAGAACCATAGAAAAGCTATGGCACAGAAAGAGGCCAATCAGCCCATCGTGTCTGTGCCGGCTGAAAAACCTAGCTTCCCAATCTAATCCCATCTTCTAGCACCTGGTCTGTAGCCTTGCAGGTTAAAGCACTTCAGTTGTAGGTCCAGGTGCATTTTAAATGAATTTCTGCCTCTATCACCAATTCAGCCAGTGAATTCCAGACACCCACCACCCTCTGGGTGAAAAAGTTTTTCCTCGTGAGTCTTCTAATCCTTCTACCAATCACCTTAAATCTGTGCCCCCTGGTAATTGACCTCTCTGCTAGGGGAAACAGGTCCTTCCTGTCTACTCTATCTAGGCCCCTCATAATTTTGTACACCTCAATTAGTCATCCCTCTGCCTCCTCTGTTCTAAGGCCTATCCCTAGTCTGTCCAATCTTTTCTCATAGCTGCAATTTTCATGTCTTGGCAATATACTTGTAAATCTCCTTTGTACTGTTTTAAACAGTTCCAGCATTACATCCCTGTTTTTGTATTCTATACTTCGGCCAATAAAGGAAAGCATTCCACATGCCTTCTTCACCACTTTATCTAACTGTCCTGCCACCTTCAGGAACCTGTGGACATGCACTCCAAGGTCTCTCATTTCCTCTACCCCTCTCAATATCCTCCCATTTGTTGTGTATTCCCTTGCTTTGTTTGCCCTCCACAATTGCATTACCTCACACTTCTCTGGATTAAATTCCATTTGCCATTTTTCCACCCATTCAACCAAATCATTGATATCATTCTGGAGTACACAGCTATCCTCTTCACTATCAACTACACAGCCAATTTTTGTGTCATCTGAAAATTTACCAATCATGCCTCCCACATTTAAGTCCAAATCATTAATAGATACCACAAACAGCAAGGTACTGAACCCAGAGCCCTGTGGAACCCCACTGGAAATGGCTTCCATTCCCAAAACCACCCATCAACCATTATCTTTTGTTTCCTGTTATTGAGCCAATTTTGGATCCAACTTACCACATTCTCCTGTATCTCATGGGCTTTTACTTTTCTGACTAGTCTGCCATGTGGGACCTAGTCAACTGCCTTACTAAAATCCATGTAGACAACATCCACGGCAGTGCCCTCATCAAGTTCTGGTTGCCTCATTATAGGAAGGATGTGGAAGCTTTAGAGAGGGTGCAGAGGAGATTTACCAGGATGCTGCCTGGACTGGAGGGCATGTCCTACGAAGAAAGATTGAGGGAGCTAGGGCTTTTCTCATTGGAGCGAAGAAGGATGAGAGGTGACTTGATAGAGGGATACAAGATGATGAGAGGCATAGATAGAGTGGATAGCCGGAGACTTTTTCCCAGGGTGGAAAGGGCTATCACCAGGGGGCATAATTTTAAGGTGATTGGAGGAAGGTTTCGGGGTGGTAGTAGAAGCAGAGACATTAGGGGCATTTAAGCGACTCTTGGGTAGGTACATGGATGATAGTAAAATGAAGGGTAGGTAGTTAGTTTGATCTTAGAGTAGGTTAAAGGTTCGGCACAACATCGTGGGCCGAAGGGCCTGTACTGTGCTGTACTGTTCTATGTTCTATGTTCTAATCCTCCTTGTTACTTCCACAAAAAATTCAATTAAGTTAGTAAGACATGACTTTTCCTTAACAAATTCATGATGACTATCCCTGATTAATCTGTGCCTTTCTAAGTGACAGTTTATCCTATCTCTCAGAATTGATTCTAATAATTTGCCCACCGTGGAGGTCAGACTTACTGGCCTATAATTATTTGGTTTATTCCTCACACCTTGTTTAAACAATGGTACAACATTTGTACATCTCCAATCCCCTACTATCTTGCCTGTATCTAGAGAGGAATTGAAAATGATCCTCGGAGCATCCGTTTTCTCCTCCCTGGCTTCTTCTAACAGCCTGGGATACAATCCATCCGGTCCTCGTGATTTCTCCACTTTCAAGGATGTCAGACCCTCTAGTACTTCCTCTCTCATTATGCTTATTGGATCTAATATTTCACACTCCTCCTCATTAACTTTAATGACCTCCTTGCGGGACGTTTTGCTAGTGCTGTTGGAAAGGTTTAAACTAGTTTGGCAGCGGTAGATTCAGTTGGGACAAAATCAGGAATGAAAATGGAAGTCACAAAATTATGGATGAGTCTGGAAGACGGAGGAAACAAAGGTTAGAAAATATACAAAAGAGTTTGGCAGTCCTGAAGGGTATCTAGTTCAATGCAAGGAGTGTAGCAAATAAAGCATTTTATTTCATCTTAGTTTGTTCAGTTTGCTTACCCATTGTTTTTTTTTTCATGTTTGTACTTGTGGCTGTTCAATTTTCAGTCCATTAACACCCTATCTGTACTAATGCTTTGTCTTTCAACACACCATTAACATATTGTTTCCCTTTGCTTCATGACCTTCTGGTCAGCTATTCTGTGACCTTGTCCTATTTACACCTTCTCCTTTGTTTATCTCTTGCCCCACCCCTGCTTTACTTGCTTATAACCTTTTACAGTTCTAATATTTGCTAGTTCTGAAGAAGGGTCACTGACCTGAAACATTAACTCTGCTTCTCTCTCCACAGATGCTGCCAGACCTGCTGAGTATTTCCAGTATTTCTTGTTTTTATTTCAGATTTCCAGCATTTGCAGTATTTTGCTTTTATTTTAGTGTTTAATTCACTTCCACTTCTCTTCCAGGAATGCCTACCTTGAAGAAGTTCTGCTCTTCTCTCCAACGGGATTTTCGTTTGTCTCTTTTATCTTGTTCACCCTCATTGCTTTCTATTTCCCTCCTGGTGTTTGATAAAGTGTCTACCAAAACTCATTTTCACAGCCACATCTCCTTCCTCAGTGATTGTCTCCGGCTCCGACTTATTCCACTTGGATTCCAACTGCAGTTTCACCCATCATGTTTTGAATCCACCCAGTATTACAGGTATCTCCAAGAAATACAACATTCCTCAGACTGCTATTCTCGCCGCATCCTGAGATCCACACTCTGTGCTATGTGTCACCACATGCACACACTGAACCTCTCTCTCCAGCAGCACCGCCTCACCTTATCTCAGAGCTGTTCTAATCCGTAGTTTCATTGCATCCTTCGTCTCATCCGACGCATTGACAAAGAACTTTTTTTCTTCCTTTCAGGTGTCAAGGAACGCAAGCTCCAGCAGCTGATGGGGACTAATGCACCTCCAGATCCTCCTTCCCCTTCACTTCCCTCTGACCCCACCCCTTCTGATCTGACCCCTTGTCGTGTATTCACTATACCCTCTGACCTCCCCCTCCCTGACGCTGAACGTTCTGTACTCAACAAAGGTCTCAGTTTTATCTGCTTATGCCCACACCTCAATGAATTTCACACTCGGCCTGACGTTGAGCTCTTCTTCCGCTGCCTCCGCTTCTGGGCTCACTTCTTTGACCAGGAGTCCTTCCCCTGATCAGTAGACCGATTCATCCGCCTCCAGCATTCTCCCTCTACCTGGACCCCTCCCTCTTACCTGCTCTTGATCTTTTCATTGAAAACTGTCGGTGCGACATTGGTCATCTCAATTTCTCTGCCCCCCTCACTCACTCTAACCTGTCCCCCTCTGAACTTGAGGCACTCCGTTCTCTCAGGTCTAACCCCGACATGGTCATCAAACCTGCAGACAAGGGTGGTGCTGTTGTTGTATGGCGTACTGACCTCTACCTTGCAGAGGCTTAGTGCCAACTTTCAGACACTTCTTCCTAGCTTCCTCTGGACCATGACCCCACCACCGAAAATCAAGCTACTGTCCACAGGACTGTCACTGACCTCATCTCCTCTGGAGATCTTCCCTCTACAGCTTCCAACCTCATAGTCCCACAACCCTAGACAGCCTGCTTCTACCACGTTCCCAAAATCCACAAACAGGACTGTCCCGGCCAACCCATTGTGTCAACCTGCTCCTGCCCCACTGAACTTATTTCTTCCTATCTTGACTCTATCTTTTCTCCGCTGGTCCAGTCTCTTCCCACCTACGTCCGTGACTCTTCTGATGCTCTACGTCATTTTAACAATTTCCGGTTTCCTGGCCCCAACTGCCTCCTCTTCACTATGGACATCCAATCTCTCTACACCTCCATCCCCCACCAGGACGGTTTGAGGGCTCTCTGCTTCTTCCTTGAACAGAGGCCTAACCAGTCCCCATCCACCACCACCCTCCTCCGCCTGGCTGAACTTGTTCTCACATTGAACAACTTCTCCTTCAACTCTACTCACTTCCTTCAAGTAAAAGGTGTTGCAATGGGTACCCGCATGGGTCCTAGTTATGCCTGTCTTTTTGTGGGATATGTCGAACATTCCTTTGTTCCAGTCTTACTCAGGCCCCCTCCCCCAACTCTTTTTCTGGTACATTGATGACTGTATCGGTGCCGTTTCCTGCTCCCGCTCCGTACTGGAAAATTTTATCAACTTTGCTTCTAACTTCCACCCTTCTCTCACTTTTACATGGTCCATCTCCGACACTTCCCTTCCCTTCCTCGACTTCTCTATCTCTATCTCTGGTGATAGGCTGTCTACTAATATCCATTATAAGCCCACTGACTCCCACAGCTACCTGGACTACACTTCTTCACACCTGCCTCCTGTAAGGACTCCATTCCATTCTCCCAGTTCCTCCATCTCCGACGCATCTGCTCTGATGATGCTACCTTCTGATATGTCTTCCTTTTTCCTCAACCGAGAATTCCCCCCACTGTGGTTGACAGGGACCTCAACCGTGTCCGGCCCATTTCCTGCACCTCTACCCTCACCCGTTCCCCTCCCTCCCAGAACCATGATAGGGTTCCCCTTGTCCTCACTTTCCACCCCATCAGCCTCCATATCCAAAGGATCATCCTCCGCCATTTCCGCCACCTCCAGCGTGATGCCATTACCAAACGCATATTCCCCTCCCTTCCCCTGTCAGCATTCCGAAGGGATCATTCCCTCCGTGGCACCTTACCCTACAATCGCAGGAGATGTAATACCTGCCCATTTTCGATTTCTCTGGTTTTATTGTGATTGGTAAAAACTTTTCGTTCCTTTTTCATTTAACTAAGTTTAAACTTAAGATTAAAAATGGCAGGAGATCTCAGACCCGTATCATGCTCCTCTTGCTCAATGTGGGAGCTCAGGGACATGGCTGATGACCCTGACTCCTTCACGTGCAGGAAGTGTGTCCAGCTGCAGCTCTTGTTAGACCGCATGACGGCTCTCGAGCTGCGGATGGACTCACTTTGGAGCATGCGCGATGCTGAGGAGGTCGTGGATAGCACGTTTAGTGAATTGGTCACACCGCAGATTAGGATTGCTGAGGGAGAAAGGGAATGGGTGACCAAAAGGCAGAGAAAGAGCAGGAAGGCAGCGCAGGAGTCCCCTGCGGTCATCTCCCTCCAAAACAAGTATACCGTTTTGGATACTGTTGAGGGAGATGGCTCACCAGGGGAAGGCAGCAGTAGCCAGGTCCATGGCACCGTGGCTGGCTCTGCTGTTCCGAAGGGCGGGAAAAAGAGTGGAAGGGCTATAGTCGTAGGGGATTCGATTGTAAGGGGAGTAGATAGGCGGTTCTGTGGTCGAAAACGAGGCTCCCGAATGGTATGTTGCCTCCCAGGTGCACGGGTCAGGGACGTCTCAGATCGGCTGCAGAACATTCTAAAGGGGGAGGGTGAACAGCCAGTTGTCATTGTGCACATAGGCACTAATGATATAGGTAAAAAACGGGATGAGGTCCTACATGCAGAGTTTAGGGAGTTAGGAGCCAAGTTAAAAAGTAGGACCTCAAAGGTAGTAATCTCAGGATTACTACCAGTGCCACGTGATAGTCAGAGTAAAAATGAAAGAATAGTCAGGATGAATGCGTGGCTTGAGAGATGGTGCAGGAAGGAGGGGTTCAGATTTTTGGGACATTGGGACCGGTTCTGGGGGAGGTGGGACTATTACAAATTGGACGGTCTACACCTGGGCCGGACTGGAACCAATGTCCTTGGAGGTGCTTTTGCTAACGCTGTTGGGGAGGGTTTAAACTAATGTGGCAGGGGGATGGGAACCAATTGAGGTCAGTTGACAGTAAGGAGGTAGTAACAAAAGCCTGTAAGGAACTAGATAATGAAGTCAGTGTGACTAAGGGGAAGAGCAGGCAAGGAGCAGATGATGAATATAAAGGGACTGGTGGTCTGAGGTGCATTTGTTTTAATGCAAGAAGTGTAGTAGGTAAGGCAGATGAACTTAGGGCTTGGATTAGTACCTGGGAGTATGATGTTATTGCTATTACTGAGACTTGGTTGAGGGAAGGGCATGATTGGCAACTAAATATCCCAGGATATCGATGCTTCAGGCGGGATAGAGAGGGAGGTAAAAGGGGTGGAGGAGTTGCATTACTGGTCAAAGAGGATATCACAGCTGTGCTGAAGGAGGGCACTATGGAGGACTCGAGCAGTGAGGCAATATGGACAGAACTCAGAAATAGGAAGGGTGCGGTAACAATGTTGGGGCTGTACTACAGGCCTCCCAACAGCGAGCGTGAGATAGAGGTACAAATATGTAAACAGATTATGGAAAGA
Source organism: Heterodontus francisci (assembly GCF_036365525.1). NCBI lineage: Eukaryota > Metazoa > Chordata > Chondrichthyes > Heterodontiformes > Heterodontidae > Heterodontus > Heterodontus francisci. Next base: position 69,761,041 of record NC_090371.1, read on the forward strand.
TGTAGGAGCAACAGGGTGGTGGTGATAGGAGATTTTAATTTTCCCAACATTGACTGGGATTCGCTTAGTGTTAGAGGTCCAGATGGAGCAGAATTTGTAAGGAGCATCCAGGAGGGTTTTCTAGAGCAGTATGTAAATAGTCCAACTCGGGAAGGGGCCATACTGGACCTGGTGTTGGGGAATGAGCCCGGCCAGGTTGTTGAAGTTTCAGTAGGGGACTACTTTGGGAATAGTGATCACAATTCCGTAAGCTTTAAAATACTCATGGACAAAGACGAGAGTGGTCCAAAAGGGAGAGTGCTAAATTGGGGGAAGGCCAACTACACCAAAATTCGGCAGGAGCTGGGAAATGTAGATTGGGAGCAGCTGTTTGAAGGTAAATCCACATGTGATATGTGGGAGGCTTTTAAAGAGAGGTTGATTAGCGTGCAGGAGAGACATGTTCCTGTGAAAATGAGGGATAGAAATGGCAAGATTAGGGAACCATGGATGACAGGTGAAATTGTGAGACTAGCTAAGAGGAAAAAGGAAGCATACATAAGGTCTAGGCGGCTGATGAAAGACGAAGCTTTGAAAGAATATCGGGAATGTAGGACCAATCTGAAACGAGGAATTAAGAGGGCTAAAAGGGGTCATGAAATATCTTTAGCAAACAGGGTTAAGGAAAATCCCAAAGCCTTTTATTCATATATAAGGAGAAAGAGGGTAACTAGAGAAAGGATTGGCCCACTAAAGGACAAAGGAGGAATGTTATGCTTGGACTCAGAGAAAATGGGTGAGATTCTAAACGAGTACTTTGCATCGGTATTCACCGAGGAGAGGGACATGACGGATGTTGAGGTTAGGAACAGATGTTTGATTACTCTAGGTCAAGTCGGCATAAGGAGGGAGGAAGTGTTGGGTATTCTAAAGGGCATTAAGGTGGACAAGTCCCCAGGTCCGGATGGGATCTATCCCAGGTTACTGAGGGAAGCGAGAGAGGAAATAGCTGGGGCCTTAACAGATATCTTTGCAGCATCCTTAAACACGGGTGAGGTCCCGGAGGACTGGAGAATTGCTAATGTTGTCCCCTTGTTTAAGAAGGGTAGCAGGGATAATCCAGGTAATTATAGACCGGTGAGCCTGACGTCAGTGGTAGGGAAGCTGCTGGAGAAGATACTGAGGGATAGGATCTATTCCCATTTGGAAGAAAATGGGCTCATCAGTGATAGGCAACATGGTTTTGTGCAGGGAAGGTCATGTCTTACCAACTTAATAGAATTCTTTGAGGAAGTGACAAAGTTGATTGATGAGGGAAGGGCTGTCGATGTCATATACATGGACTTCAGTAAGGCGTTTGATAAGGTTCCCCATGGCAGGCTGATGGAGAAAGTGAAGGCGCTTGGGGTCCAAGGTGTACTAGCTAGATGGATAAAGAACTGGCTGGGCAACAGGAGACAGAGAGTAGCAGTAGAAGGGAGTTTCTCAAAATGGAGACGTGTGACCAGTGGTGTTCCACAGGGATCAGTGCTGGGACCACTGTTGTTTGTGATATACATTAATGATTTGGAGGAAAGTATAGGTGGACTGATTAGCAAATTTGCAGACGACACTAAGATTGGTGGAGTAGCAGATAGTGAAGGGGACTGTCAGAGAATACAGCAGAATATAGATAGATTGGAGAGTTGGGCAGAGAAATGGCAGATGGAGTTCAATCAGGGCAAATGCGAGGTGATGCATTTTGGAAGATCCAATTCAAGAGTGAACTATACAGTAAATGGAAAAGTCCTGGCGAAAATTGATGTCCAGAGAGATTTGGGTGTTCAGGTCCACTGTTCCCTGAAGGTGGCAACGCAGGTAAATAGAGTGGTCAAGAAGGCATACGGCATGCTTTCCTTCATCGGACGGGGCATTGAGTACAAGAGTTGGCAGGTCATGTTACAGTTGTATAGGACTTTGGTTCGGCCACATTTGGAATACTGCGTACAGTTCTGGTCGCCACATTATCAAAAGGATGTGGATGCTTTGGAGAGGGTGCAGAGGAGGTTCACCAGGATGTTGCCTGGTATGGAGGGCGCTAGCTATGAAGAGAGGTTGAGCAGATTAGGATTATTTTCATTAGAAAGACGGAGGTTGAGGGGGGACCTGATTGAGGTGTACAAAATCATGAGAGGTATAGACAGGGTGGATAGCAAGAGGCTTTTTCCCAGAGTGGGGGTTTCAATTACTAGAGGACACGAGTTCAAAGTGAAAGGGGAAAAGTTTAGGGGGGATATGCGTGGAAAGTTCTTTACGCAGAGGGTGGTGGGCACCTGGAACGCATTGCCAGCGGAGGTGGTAGATGCGGGCACGATGGATTCTTTTAAGATGTATCTAGACAGATACATGAATGGGCAGGAAGAAAAGAGATACAGAACCTTAGAAAATAGGCGACATGTTTAGAGAGAGGATCTGGATCGGCGCAGGCTTGGAGGGCCGAAGGGCCTGTTCCTGTGCTGTAATTATCTTTGTTCTTTGTTCTTTTTTCTTTATTTACCTCCTCTCTCCTCACTATCCAAGGCCCCAAACACTCCTTTCAGGTGAAGCAGTGATTTATTTGTACTTCTTTCAATGTAGTATACTGTATTTGCTGCTCACAATGTGGTCTCCTCTGCATTGGGGAGACCAAATGCAGACTGGGTGACCGCTTTGCAGAATACCTCCACTCAGTCCGCAAGCAGGACCCTGAGCTTCCGGTTGCTTGCCATTTCAACACTCCCCCCTGCTCTCATGCTCACATCTCTGTCCTGGGATTACTGCAGTGTTCCAGTGAACATCAACGCAAGTTCGAGGAACAGCATCTCATTTACCGATTAGGCACACTACAGCCTGCCGGACTGAACATTGAGTTCAATAAAATCAGAGCATGACAGGCCCCGCCATTTTACTTTTATTTTCTGTTATTTTTTTCTTTTTCTTTTTTTTAATATATATTTTTTGTGTGTTTATTTTATTTTATTTCATCTTAGTTTGTTCAGTTTGCTTACCCACTGTTTCTCTTTCATGTTTGTGCTTGCTGCTGTTCAATTTTTAGTCCATTAAAAACCCTATCTGTACTAATGCTTTGTCTTTCAACACACCACTAACATATTGTTTCCCTTTGCTCCACGACCTTCTGGTCAGCTATTCTGTGACCTTGTCCTATTTATACCTTCTCCTTTGTTATATCTTGCCCCACCCCTGCTTTACTTGCTTATAGCCTTTTACAGTTCTAATATTTGCTAGTTCTGAAGAAGGGTCACTGACCTGAAACATTAAGTCTGCTTCTCTCTCCACAGATGCTGCCAGACCTGCTGAGTATTTCCAGCATTTCTTGTTTTTATAGTAAATAAAGCAGATGAGCTGAGGGCACACATAGATACGTGGCAGTATGATGTCATAGCTATGACAGAAACATGGCTTAAAGAGGGACAGGAATGGCAGCTCAACATTCCTTGTTACAGGGTTTTCAGACACGATAGGGAGAGGCATAAGAAAGGAGGGGGAGTGGGAATTTTGGTCAAGGAGACTATTGCAGTATGAGGAGGGATGATATGTTGGAAGGTTCATCAAATGAGGTCATATGGATTGAGCTAAGGAACAAAAAAGGGGAAATCACACTGCTGGGAGTGTACCATAGACCCCCAAACAGTCAAAAGGAGATAGAAGAGCAGATATGTCGGCAAATCTCTGAGAAGTGCAAGAACAATAGGGCAGTGATAGTAGAGGATTTTAAGCACACCAATATTAACTGGGATAGTTTTAGTGTGAAAGGAATCGAGGGAGCAGAATTCTTGAGTTGCATGCAGGAGAACTCTTTTACCCAGTACGTAGCAAGTCCAACAAGAGAGGGTGCAGCTTTAGACTTAGTTTTAGGAAACGAAGATGAGCAAATTGAAGGAGTGGCAGTGGGAGAGCATTTTGGTGGTAGTGATCATAATTCAGTCAGTATTAAAATAATTATAACAGGAGTTAAAGTTCTCAACTGGGGCAAAGCCAATTTTACTAAAATGAGGAGCGATTTAGCGAAAGTGGACTGGAAACAGGTACTTGAAGGTAAATCAGTGTCAGAACAGTGGGAGGCATTCAAAACGGAGATTCAAGGAGTTCAGAGTAAACAAGTTCCCACAAAGAAAAAGGGTGTGTTGGCCAAATCATGTATGTCAAGCAGCCTACAGGGTAAGATAAGGCAGAAAAGGAAAGCTTATGTCCGACACCAAGAACTCAATACAACAGAAAGCTGAGAGGAGTAAAGAAAGAGGAGGGGCGAAATCAAAAGGAAATTAGGAAAGCAAAGAGAGGGCATGAAAGAATATTGGCAAGCAAAATCAAGGTAAACCCAAAGATGTTTTATCAATACATTAAGAGTAAGAGGATGACTAAGGAGAGAGTGGGGCCCATAAAAGACCAAAAAGGTAACCTATGTGTCGGGACGGAGGATGTTGGTTTGGTTCTTGATGAATACTTTGCATCTGTCTTCACAAAAGAGGGGGACAGTACAAATATTGTAGTTAAGGAGGAGGAGGAGGAGTGTGAAGTATTGGATGTGATAAACATAGGGAGAGAGGAAGTATTAACAGGATTAGCATCCTTAAAAGTTGATAAATCACCAGGGCCAGATGAAATGTACCCTCGGCTGTTAAAAGAAGCAAGAGAGGAAATAACGGAAGGTCTGACCATCATTTTCCAGTTCTCATTGGATACAGGTGTGGTGCCGGAGGATTGGAGAACTGCTAACGTTGTACTTCTGTTTTAAAAGCAAGCAAGGGATAGACCAAATAATTATAGTCAGTCTGTCTAACCTCAGTAGTGGGCAAATTATGGGAATCAATTCTGAGAGACAGGATAAACTGTCATTTAGAAAGGCACAGGTTAATCAAGGATAGTCAGCATGTATTTGTTAATGGAAGATCTTGTTTGACTAATTTGGTCGAATTTTTTGAAGCAGTAACAAGGAAGATAGATGAGGGTAGTGCAGTTGATGTGGTCTACATGGATTTTAGCAAGGCTTTTGACAGGGCCCCACATGGCAGACTGGTTAAAAAAAAATCCCATGGGATCCAGGGAAATGTGGCAAGGTGGATGCAAAATTGGCTCAGTGGCAAGAAACAAAGGGTAATTGTTGACGGGGGGGTTTGCGACTGGAAGGCTGTTTCCAGTAGCATTCCGCAGGGCTCAGTACTGGATCCGTAGCTTTTTGCGGTGTATATTAACGATTTGGACGTAAATGTAGGGGGCATGATCAAGAAGTTTGCAGATGAGACAAAGATTGGCCGATAGATAGCAAAGAGGATAGCTGTAGGTTGCAGGAACATATTGATGGTCTGGTTAGATGGGCAGAAAAGTGGCAAATGGAATTCAACCCGGAGAAGTGTGAGGTGGTGCATTTGGGGAGGTCAAACGAGGCAAAGGAATACATGATAATTGGGAAAATACTGTGAAGTGTAGAGGAAGTGAGGGACCTTGGAATGAATGTCCACAGGTCCCTGAAGGTAGCAGGACATGTCGATAAGGTGATTAAGAAGGCATATGGAATCCTTTCCTTCATTAGCCAAGGTATAGAATATACGAACATGGAGGTTATGCTGGAACTGTATAACTCATTGGTTAGGCCACAACTTGAGTACTGTGTGCAGTTCTGCTCACCTCATTACAGAAAGGATGTAATTGCACGAGAGAGGGTACAGAGGAGATTTACGAGGATGTTGCCAGGACTGGAAAAATGCAGCTATGCGGAAAGATTGGTTAGGCTGGGGTTGTTCTCCTTGGAACAGAGAAGACTGAGGGGAGATCTGATTGAAATGTACAAAGTTTTGAGGGGCCTGGATAGAGTGGAGGTGAAGGGTCTATTCACCTTAGCAGAGGGGTCAGTGATGAGGTGGCATAGATTTAAAGTGATTGGTAGAAAAATTAGAGGGGAGATGAGGAAAAGCTTTTTCACCTAGAGGGTGGTGAGGGTCTGGAACTCACTGCCTGAAAGGGTAGTTGAGGCAGAGACCCTCAACTCATTCAAAAGGAGTCTGGATATGCACCTCAAGTGCCGTAATCTGCATGGCTATGGACCAAATGCTGGAAGATGGAACTAGAATAGGTGGATCGTTTTTCGGCAGGCACAGACATGATGGGCCAAGTGGCCTCTTTCTGTGCCTTACACTTTCTATGATTCTATGTGTATAAATACAATGTCTACATCATCCCTGTGCTTCGTGAAGACAGAGTCAAAGTATTCATTAAGAACCTTGCCCACATCTTCTGCATCCACGCGTAAGTTACCTTGTACATCTCTGATAGGCCCTCCCCTTTCCTTAATTATCCTCTTGCTATTAATTTACTGATAAAACATCTTTGGATTTTCCTTGATTTTACCTGCCCATATATTTTCATGTCCTCGCTTTGCTTTCCTGATATCCTTTTTTACTTCACCCCTGCACTTTCTACACTCCTCTAGACTTTCTAATGTATTAAGTTTTTGTGACTGTTATAGGCTTTCTTTTTCTGCTTTAACTTACCTCGTAAGCTTCTAGATAACTAGTAAGCTCTAGTTTTGGCAGTACCACCCTTTTTCTTTGTCGGGACATGTATACACTATGCCTGTAGAATCTCACTTTTGAATGCCTCCCACTGGTTTGCCACTGATTTTCCTTCAAGTAACTGTATCCAGTCCACATTCGTCAGATCATCTCACAACTTCCTAACATTTGCCTTCCCCCAATTTAGAACTTTTACTCCTGTTCTATCCTTGTCCTTTTCCATAATAATGCTAAATCTATGGTCACTCTAACTGCATTATATCTGTTCAGCTTTGCTTTTGCACTTCTTGTCAAATGGTTTCTGCATATCTTTCCCTTGGCAGGGCAGCAATCATCTCGTCCATAGTGCCCCAAGTTGCCAAATTTGAAACACTCTCTCTCAGGCTTTTGCTGTTTACATTTACGTGTACCAGGTTTCCGTTGTGTCACTCGATAACCCAGATTTTGTTCTGCCGTTGGCTGAAATGGGACCAAGGTTCATGCTGTGAACCTGTCCATCCACTGCTTCCAATGCAGCCGCTATCTTCAAAGTGTCATCCACGTCAAGTTACCTCCTCCTTCTGGCAGCCCACCCCTCAACTTATCTGACTTGCAATGTTGGACAAACTGATCCATAATCTGGTTATTCAGATCTGTCGCAACATAATTGCATCCGTCCGATGCCTGCCTCAAGCAAGTCACAAATTGAGCTACTGTTTCCCCCTCTTTCTATCTGATTTGACAGAAAACATGGAATGTGGCATTTGGCATCACCACAAAATGGTCCTTCAAAGCTATGACTTTCATAATCTGCCTTTTTTCCCGTGTCAGGTACTGTCTTGAAAGTCTCCCTCACCGACGCACTGGCATTGAACAGTAATAAGACCTGTCGTTGTGCTTTCTGCACCTCCATTGCCCCATCCAAAAACAAACCATGACTGACAGCATACACTTCAAACTCATCCAGCCACGCTTTCTATTTCACACTGACAGTTCTGGCATCACCCGTCAGATCAAACGGCTCAATTCCCAGGAATGCAGACATATCAGCTCCAGAAAATGCCACGACACAATCCCAGATATCTCTGAATTTACCTCTGCATTGTTTGTCTTTGTAACCTCGTTGAAAATGTCACATCTCAGGCTGAAAAATCACACTTGAAGTCACAGATTTAGCTTTAACAAAGATTTAACAAGCTTTATTAAACACTTCTGTTCACTGCAGCAGCATTGCCTATCGGACCTTACAACCACCTCCAGATCAGGTGCTTTCCCCAAAACACTGAGTTACTTTCAGTTTCACTTCCAAGTACCGTATAGTCTCTCGTACTCAAGCCCGCACATACAATCATGACAACTGGCTCCTGCCATTTTCCAACATGCAGCCAACCAAATTACAGGCTTAAAAATCCTGTACTGTTATCCATGTATTAGGAGCCATTCAAATGAAGGGGAGGATTTGATATAGAAACTAGGTCAAAACATGCAACCTGTGCAAGCACCCACAGAACACATATGCGGCCTGATTTTGCTGGCCTTGCAGTTTCATTCAGATTATTAAACCGTTGTATTTTCCTCGAGAATGTTACAAGTGTAATGGTAGGAAATTGATTTTGAATGTAATATTTTGGAGGTATAAAAAACTCAAAATATGATTATTTCTTACCCGAGCTCCAGGGGGAAAACTGTATCAAATGTTGTATTTTCCATAACTGTCATTTAGGCTCTACTTGGGAGACTGCTCAATAATGTCAATGGCAGAGAGTGATTCCATGATCCTGTGCTTCCAGCAGGCAGCAGCTATCACAAGGTGGCAGATTGGGCAGAACATTGCAGCTGTAACTCTCTGACCAACTCTTCTCGTGTGAGTGGCTACCCACTGCGAGTACAAACTGCAGAATCCAAAGACAAAGATGACAAGCTTCTCAGCCAACCATGATTAAAGGGGAAATCAATGGGCACTTGTTACTCTCAGCATGGACAATTCCATGAAAAAGAAGTTGGACAGAGAAAACCTTTCTTCCTCTCTGGTTACAGGCTGGGAAAGATAAATGGAGTTTTTCTTCTTTTGAGAAAGGCAAAAACAGATATCCTATTGAAAATTTCTCTTGAATTCACAGACCATTGCAGCTAATAGCTAAATGGACACAATTGAGCCTGAGGTTTATCTTCAAGTCCAAGAAGATATATTGATATTAGGTTGAGCAATGACAATAATATTGAGTATCAGACTTTGGGACATTTCTTCCTCTGGATTTTAAGCCTAACAAAAAGCTTGAACAGAAATTGAGTTTTAATGTCAGGTAAGTTCTTTGAGCTAATCACAAAATCACAGAGTTGTTTCAGTGCAGAAGGAGGCCATTCAGCCCATCGTGTCCGCACCGGCTCTCTGGAAAGAGCAATTCCCTCAGTTCCATTTCCATGTCTTCTCCCCATAACTCTCACATTCTTCCTTATCATATAACTAATTCCCTTTTGAATGCTTCAATTGAACCTGCCTCCACCATGTTCTCAGGCAGCGCATTCCAGACCTTAATCAATCGCTGCGAGAAAAAGTTTCTCCTAATGTCACTTTTGCTTCTCTTACCAAATACTTTAAATCGGTGCCATCTTGTTCTCGATTCTTTCACAAGTGGGAACAGTTTCTCTCTATCTACTCTGTCCAGACCCCTCATGATTTTGAATACCTCTCAGCTTTCTCTTCTCCAAGGAAAACAGTCCTAACTTCTCCAATCTATCTTCATAACTGAAGGTCCTCATCCCTGGAACCATTCTGGTAAATCTTTTCTGTACTCTCTGCAATGCCCTTATGTCTTTCCTAAAGTGCGGTGCCCAGAACTGAATGCAATACTCCAGCTGAGGCCGAACTAGTGTCTTATATAAGTTGAACATAACTTCTTTGCTCTTGTACTCTATGCCCCTATTAATAAAGCTCAGGATACTGTATGCTTTATGAACCACTCTTTCAACTTGTCCTGCCACCTTCAATGACTGATGCACATATACATCTAGGTCCCTCTGCTCCTGCACCCCCTTTAGAATTGCATCCTTTATTCTATATTGTCTCTCCATGTTCTTCCTGCCAAAATGTATCATTTCACATTTCTCTGCATGCAACATCATCTGCCACCTGTCTGCCCATTCAATCAATTTGTCTATGTCCTTTTGAAGTTCTACACTATCCTCCTCACAATTCACAATGGTTCCAAGTTTCGTATCATCTGCAAACTTTGAAATTGTGCCCTGTACACCAAGGTTCAGAAAATTTATATCCGGAAAAGCAAGGGTCCCAACACTGACCCCTGGAGAACTGCTCTACAAACCTTCCTCCAGCCTGAAAAACATCCAGTAACCACTACTCTTTGTTTCCTGTCACTCAGCCAATTTTGTATCCATGTCGCTACCGTCCCTTTTATTCCATGAGCTACAAGTTATTCTTTTATTCCATGAGCTACAAATGTTGTGTTGCATCAGCAATATTTTGAATTATTAGGACAGATGGCATTTATAGTCATAGAGTCATTTACATCATAGAAGGAGGCCATTCTGCCCATCAAGTCCATGCTGGCTCTCCACAGGGCAATCCAATCAGTCCCACTCCCCTGCTCGATCCCCAGAGCCCTGCAAGTTTATTTCCTTCAAGTGCCCATCCAATTTCCTTTTGAAATCATTAATTGTCTCTGCTTCCACCACCCTCGTGGGCAGTGAGTTCCAGGTCATTACCACTTGCTGCGTAAAAAAAGTTCTTCCTCACATTCCCACTGCATCTCTTGCTCAAAAACTTTCAATCTGTTCCTCTTCTTTTAATGGGAACTGTTTTTCCTTGTCTAACCTATCTAACTCTGTCATAATCTTGTACATCTCTATCAAATAACCCTAAATCTTCTTTGTTCCAGGGAGAACAACACCAGTTTTTTCAACCTAACCTTGTAACTAAAATCCCTCATCCTTGGAACCATTCTGGTAAATCTCCTCTGCACCCTCTTAAGGACCCTCACATCCTTCCTCAAGTATAGTGACCAGAAATGGATGTAATACTCTAGTTGGGTCCTAATCAGAGCTTTATAAAGGTTCAGCTTTAAAGGTTCCCTGCTTTTGTACTCTGTCTCCATTTATGAAGCCCAAGATCCCAAATGCTTTGCTGGCCACTCTCTCAATATGTCCTGCCATCTTCAAAGATCGATGCACATGCACCCCCTGGTCGCTCTGTTCCTGCACACTCTTTAGAACTGTACCATTCAATCTATATTGCCTCACCCTATCACTTCAAAATGCATCACCTCACATTTGTCTCTGTTAAATTCCATCTATCACTCGTTGACCCTTTCTGCTAGTCTATCTTTGTCCTGTTGCAGGCAGTTCATATCATCCTCATTGTTTGCCACTCCTCCAACTTTTACATCATCAGCAAATTTTGAAATTCTACGCTCTGTTCCAAGATCGAAGTCATTGATATATAGCAAAAAAAGCAGTATCCCAGCACTGACCATGTTCCTTGGGGAATAATACTGTCTGCCATTCTCCAGTCTAAAAAATAATCATTTACACAACTCGCTGTTTTCTGTCCTTAAGCCCAATTTTTCATCCGATTGGACACTGGCCCTCCTATTCCATGAGCCTCAGTTTTGTTAACCAGCCTTTTCTGTGGTACTTTATCAAATGCTTTCTTAAAATTCATATGTACAACATTCACCACATTTCCCTCATCAACCTTCTCTGTTAGTTCATCAAAAAATTCAATTAGATTAGTCAAGCATGAATTGACTTTTACAAATCTGTGCTGGCTCTCCATAATTAACTCATACCTCTCCAAGTGCCTGTTGATTTTTTCTTTGATTATTGTTTCTAAAGCCTTACCCACCACTAATGTTAAACTAAAAACAGAAAGTGCTGGAAATACTCAGCAGGTCTGGCAGCATTTGTGGAGTGAGAAAGAGAGTTCACGTTTCAGGTCGATGACCTTTCATCAGTTTCCATTTCCTTAGTGAGCACTGATACAATGTACTCATTAAGTATATTAGCCTTGCCTTGCGCCTCTGAGAATATATTTCCCTCTTTATCCCGAATAGGCCCCACTCCACCACCTCAAGATGGTGGAATTTGAATTCAATTAATAAATCTGGAATTAAGAAAAGCTAGTCTAGTGGTGACCATGAAACAATTGTCAATTGTTGTCAAAACACATCTGGTTCACTAATATCCTTTAGGGAAGGAAACCTTCTGCCCATACCTGGTCTGGCCTACGTGTGATTCCAAACCCACAGCAATGTGGCTGACTCTGAAATGGCATAGCAAGCCACTCAGTTGTATAAAACCACAACAAAGCCAAAGAAAAGGAATGAAACCGGACACCCGGCATCGACGTAGACCGGAAATAACAACGGCAAACCAAGCCCTGTTGACTCTGTTTACTAACATCTAGGGGCTTGTGGATATAGGACAGATGTCAGAGGTAGTTTCTTTACACAGAAAGTAGTAGGGGCGTGGAACGCCCTGCCTGCAACAGTAGTAGACTCGCCAACTTTAAGGGCATTTAAGTGGTCATTGGATAGACATATGGATGAAAATGGAATAGTGTAGGTCAGATGGTTTCACAGGTCGGCGCAACATCGAGGGCCGAAGGGCCTGTACTGCGCTGTAATGTTCTATGTTCTATAGCTGTCCCACAGATTAGTCAATCAACAGCCTGACATAGGCATACACATGGAATGATACCTTACAGACAATGTCCTTGACACCACCATCACCATCCCTGGGTATGTCCTGTCCCATTGGCAAGACAGACCCACCAGAGGTAGCGGTACAGTGGTATACAGTCAAGGGAGAGTTGCCCTGGGAGTTCTCAACATTGACTCTGGACCCCATGAAGTCTCTTGGCATCAGGCCAAACATGGGCAAGGAAATCTCCAGCTGATTACCACCTACCGCCCTCCCTCGGCTGATGAATCAGTGCTTCTCCATGTTAAACAGCAATTGGAAGAAGCACAGAGGGTAGCAAGGGCACAGAATGTACTCTGGGTGGGGGATTTCAATGTCCATCACCAAGAGTGGCTTGGTAGCACCACTACTGGCTGAATCCTAAAGGACATAGTTGCTAGACTGGGTCTGCGGCAGGTGATGAGGGAACCAACAAGAGGGTAAAACCTACTTGACCTCATCCTCACCAATATACCTGTCACAGAACATCTGTCCATGATAGTATTGGTAAGAGTGACCACCACACAGTCCTTGTGGAGACAAAGTCCCATCTTCACATTGATGATACCCAACATCGTGTTGTGTGCCACTGTGCTAAATGGGTTAGATTTCGAACAGATCTAGTAACTCAAAACTGGGCATCCATGAGGCATTGTGGGCCGTCAGCAGCAGCAGAATTGTATTCAACCACAATCTGTACCCATATGATCTGACATATTCCCCACTCTACCATGACCATCAAGCCGGGAGACTAACCTTGTTTCAATGAAGAGTGCAGGAGGGCATGCCAGGAGCAGCGCCAGGCATTCCTGAAGCCTGGTGAAGCTACAACACAGGACTACTTGCATGCCAAACAGTGTAAGCAGCATGCAATAGACAGAGCTAAGTGATCCCACAACCAACAGATCAAATCTAAGCTCCGCAGTCTTGCCACATCCAGTCATGAATGGTGGTGGACAATTAAACAACTAACAGGAGGATGAGGTTCCACAAATATCTGCATCCTCAATGATGGGGGAGCCCAGCACATCAGTGCAAAAGACAAGGCTGAAGCATTTGCATCCATCTTCAGCCAGAAATGCCGAATGGATGATTCATCTCGGCCTCCTCCTGAAGTCCCCATCATCACAGATGCCAGTCTTCAGCCAATCCAATTCACTCCACGTGATATCAAGAAAGGGCTGAAGGCACGGGATACTGCAAAGTCTATGGGCCCTGATAACATTCTGGCAATAGTACTGAAGACTTGTGCTCCAGAATTAGCTGTTCCCCTAGCCAAGCTGTTCCAGTACAGCTACAACACTGGCATCTACCCGGCAATGTGGAAAATTGCCCAGGTATGTCCTATACACAAAAAGCAGGTTAAATCCAACCCGGCCAGTTACCACCCTGTCAGTCTACTCCCGACCATCAGTAAAGTGATGGAAGGAGTCGTCAAAAGTGCTATCAAGTGGCACTTGCTCAGCAATAACCTGCACATTGACGCTCAGTTTGGATCCGCCAGGGCTACTCAGCTCCAAAACTTATCACAGCCTTGCTCCAAACATGGACAAAGGAGCTGAACTCAAGAGGTGAGGTGAAAGTGACTGCCTTTGACATCAAGGCAGCATTTGACCGAGTATGGCATCAAGGAGCCCTAGCAAAACTGGAATCAATGGGAATCAGGGGGAAAACTCTCTGCTGGTTGGAGTCATACCTAGCACAAAAGAAGATGGTTGCAGATGTTGGAGGCCAATCATCTCCATCCCAGGACATCATTGCAGGGGTTCCTCAGGTAGAGTCCTAGGCCCAACTACCTTCAGCTGCTTGATCAATGACCTTCCTTCCATCTTTAGGTCAGAAGTGGGGATGTTCGCTGATGATTGCACAATGTTCAGCACTATTTGCAACTCCTCAGATACTGAAGCAGCTCACGTCAATATGCAGCAAGACCTGGACAACATCCAGGCTTGGGCTGATAAGTGGCAAATAACATTTGTGCCACACAAGTGCCAGGCAATGACCATCTCAAACAAGAGAGAATCTAACCATCTCCCCTTGGCATTCAGTGGCATTGTGATCACTGAATCCCCCATTATCAACATCCTAGGGTTTACCATTGACCAGAAACTGAACTGGACAAGCCACATAAATGCTGTGGCTACAAGAGCAGGTCAGAGGCTGGGAATTCTGTGTCGAGTAACTCACCTCCTGTCTCTCCAAAGCCTGTCCATCATCTACAAGGTACAAGTCAGGAGTCTAATGGAATACTCTCCACTTGCCTGGATGGGTGCAGCTCCAACAACACTCAAGAAATGTGACACCATCCAGGACAAAGCAGCCCACTTGATTGACAACCCATCCGCCACCATCTACAAGATGCACTGCAACAACTCACCAACGCTCCTTCGACAGCACGTTCCAAACCCGTGACCTCTACCACCTAGAAGGACAAGGACAGCAGATGCATGGGAACACCACCACCTGCAAGTTCCTCTCCAAGCCACACACCATCTTGACTTGGAACTATATCACCATTCCTTCACTGTCACTGGATCAAAATCCAGCAACTCCCTTCCTAGTAGTACTGTGGGTGTACCTACACCCCAAGGACTGCAGCGGCTCAAGTAGGCAGCTAACCACTACTTTCTCAAGGGCAATTAGGGATGGGCAATGAATGCTGGCCTAGTCAGCGATGCCCACATCCCACAAACGAATAAAAAAAAAATTAACATGCCGTTAGAAGATTTTTGGGTTCCCTTTTATGTTAACTGCCATTTTATCCTCATATTCTGTCTTTGACAATTGTATTTTCCTCTTCACCTCCCTTCTTAACTTATTGTATTTGGCCTGGCTGTCTCTTGAAGAATTCACCTGACATGCATCATACACCCTCTTTTTTTGTTCCATCATCAACTTTATCTCCCTCATCATCCAAGGAGCCCTGTTTTTAGTTCCCTTCCCTTTTGCCCTTCTTGGAACTTACCTCGCCTTTACCTGAAGCATCTCTTCCTTAAAGGTAACCCATTGTTCTGTTACAATTTTTCCTGTCAGTCTTTGGTTCCATTTTATCCTGGCTTCTTATCACATTGAAATTAGCCCTCTTCCAATCTAGACATTCTATCTTATATCATTCCTTGCTTTTCTGCATAGTATTTTAAAGATAAGTAAAATTTGTTAGTTGATCTCCCATGGCACTGTTCATAGATAGTGTGGGGCCAAGAGCACCATTGTAATGGTTTTGTTCCCAGACTGGCAATTTTGCATTACAGGAGGGCTATCTCAGGAAGCAAACTAAATATGGGTCTAGAAAATGGAGCACAGCAGGGGACTGGAGAGTAGAGTACAACAGAATGCCTATTAATGACCTAAGGCTTCTGTAAGTACATACAAAATAAGCAAGGATTTAAGCAAGTGATTTTGAAAGACATAGATGATAGATGTTCTAAGTAACAGTAAACTTGTAGATATCATGAACAATTTATTGTATTACTGATTACAGAAGATGCACTGGAACGCTACCAAAGGAATGATTCAAACTTTTGGAACTGAGAAGAACTTCAAGAAGAGAACAGCTCTCTCTCTCTCTCTCTCTCTCTCTCGCGCGTACTCTCACGCAAAGTTCCAGGGACACACAGAAGTAACTTAAGCCTCAAGACAGAAGACCAGTGAAACGATGTTTGAAAGTGTGCATTAGGCCCCAGCGAGAACTGCAAGACTTAACTTCAATCAAAGACTTTACATCCAACCCAAAACTAGTAACTGAATTTCCATCTACTACTTCAAACCTCCCTCCCTTTCAATTCTTTCTCATCCTCGGTCTCTATTTGCAAGTGTGTTTATCGCATATGCATGCTAGTGTGGTTGTGTCACATATTTTTAGTAGTTTTAACTGAGTTAGAGTTGTAAGGTTAATAAACGTACATGTTTCTTGTTTAAATCTGAGAAAACCTGGTCTGGTTGATTTCTTTGCAATCATAATTAAAGAGCAGTGAACAAGAACTCACTGAGGGGAAGCTAAAAACACTGTGTTTTAAAAGTTAAACCCTGTTACAGCCAAATCAGGAAAAGACTGAGAGGGAAGCCCTAGACCCCTTTCTCACCTGGTCATAACACCCCCGATAAACTGCCTGCAGTGGCTGTGAGCATACATATTTGGGTTCTAGCTATTTCTCAAGCCTCCTGGTGCACTTCTACCAGATTCATGATGGGATTCAGGGGAGGCAGTGGCGTAGTGGTATTATCACTGGACTAGTAACCCAGAGACCCAGGGTATTGCTCTGGGGACATGGGTTCGAATCCCACCACAGCAGAAGGTGGAATTTGAATTCAATTAATAAATCTGGAATTAAAAAGCGAGTATAATGGTGGCCATGAAACCATTGTCAATTGTTGTAAAAACCCATCTGGTTCACTAATGTCCTTTAGGGAAGGAAATCCGCTGTCCTTACCTGGTCTGGCCTACATGTGACTCCAGACCCACAGCAATGTGGTTGACTGTCAATTCCCTCTGAAATGGCCTAGCAAGCCACTCAGTTGTATCTAACTGCTACGAAGTAAATAAAAAGGAATGAAACTGGACGGAAGTCCCTTCCTAACAGCACTGTGGGTGTACCTACACTCCAAAGCCTGCAGCAGTTCAAGAAGTTAGCTCACCACCACCTTCTCAAGGGCAATTAGGGATGGGCAATAAATGCTGGCCTGGCCAGCAATGCCCACATCCCATGAATGAATAAAAAAAAAATTGCACTGGAAGGCCGGCTGCTTTTCATGGCTATCTGCTGTGAAACCCTTATTCTCACTTTTATCACCTCTTGACTCAAATACTTGAATAATTTTCTTGTTTGCCTTGCTTTGTCTAAACAACCTTTGTGCAAATGACTTAAACTCCAACTTGTCTGTTATGCAACTGCCCAGATCCTGTTTCACACTAAGTCCCACTTGCCCATCAGCCCCATCCTTGCTGATCTATGCTAGCTCCCTGTCTCCTTTGGTGATCTGCACTTTGCTCAAGAAGGTTCGTCAAGGACTTAAAGACAAACTGATAAAGCTGATAAAGTTCCCCAAACAATGGCTTTAAATAAGATACACATATAGGGAAATAAGCTACCACCTTTGCCCAAATCGTGAAACGCGCATGGGATAACACCAAGATGACCTTTAAAACCAAGCTGATGGTTTACAAGGCCTGTGTTCTCAGCACCTTTCTGTATGGCTGTGAAACATGGGCGACTTATAGCTACCAGGAAAAGAAGTTCCATCTTCACTGTCTGTGGCGCATTATGGCTATATCCTGGCAGGACGAAAATCTCACATGCAGCAGCCCTTTCAAAGGCAGAGCTCCCAAGTATGTTGTCACTAACCAAACAGAGGCGGCTTCAGCGGATTGGACACGTCCGCAGGATGGAAGACAGTGGCATAGCCAAGAACCTTCTGTATGGTGAGATAGCCGGGGCCAGACAACCAGTGGGGTGCCCAAAGCTCCACTTCAAGGATGCATACAAGCGTGACATGAAGGCCCTAAATGTCGACTATCGCACCCGATGAAAGAGGGAAATGGCGACACATCTTGTGGGCTGGCATGCAGTACCACAATGACTAGTAGCTACAGCAACTTGGCAACAGGTGCCAACACCGAAAACAATAACTTACAGAGTAACTGGGCAGCTTCATCTGTGGCACTTGTGGCAGAACCTGCCTCTCAAGGATTGGCCTACACAGCCATCAGCAAAGGTGCACCAAGAGAAGACACCCCACCTAAATGGATTGTTTGCTGCTTGTCCATCATCTTTCATAAATGGAAGGATGTGAACCAAATAAGATAGGGATGGCTGAGATAGTCATGCTTGAAAGTGATAAGTGAATTGTATTTCAGATTGCCAGCAACTGCATCACTTTGCTTTTGTTTTGTATCCTGCTGTCTGGGGAACATTGCCTTTCTGGAAACTGCGAATAGGTTTACAGCTGGAGATTGCTTATCACAGAAACTGAGCTGTGTGGAAAACAAAATTTTCGCCCTTTTCATGGGAACCACCAGACATAAAGTTTGTGAAATCACAGCTAGATTTAAGAGCTTCACACCAGTTGTGCCTCCTATCTGATGATTTAACCACTTGAGAAGTGTGAAAGGAACATTATTACAGAAGCATTGTGACGAGCTAGATTTATTCTATTCCATTAATAGATATGGGTTTCACAAAATCATCGACAGGAAAATAATGCTCTACCATCATTTTGAGTGGAGATCATCGCATTCGCCAACAAAGGAATTTAACTCTTTTTTTTCAGAGGAAGAAGATAGTATAGCCCTTTATGGATTAAATTGTCTTTCATTTGCATTTTGTCCTACAACACAATGTGATCAGAACTGATAGTAACTACAGTCATTGTAAGGAGAAGAAGAAAACATGCAAAGGAATTTGCTTTGGACTTGAAAAACGACCTCTCCTCCTTCCTCCTCATCCCCCACCCCTGCACCTCCTCACCCCACCCCCTCTCCCACAAAGGCATCAATCTTTGGACATTTAATTCAAGGGAATAAAGGTGGGAAGTGCAAATGAAAACATCTTGCTGGTAGGAAAGGAGAAATCAATTAATCAGACAGAACAGTTCACTGTGTACAACAGAATCCTTTTTGATGCAATAAATTAGGCTAGACAAAATAGTTGCTCTCAGTGTGTAGGGAGTGACATTTTTTTCTTTTGTTTAATACTGTCAGTGGTTTGTGAAGCAGTGCCTGGAGTGGCTATAAAGGCCAATTCTAGAGTGACAGGCTGTTCCACAGGTGCTGCAGATAAAATTGGTTGTCGGGGCTGTTACACAGTTGGCTCTCCCCTTGCGCCTCTGTCTTTTTTCTTGCCAACTGCTAAGTCTCTTCGACTCGCCACACTTTAGGCCCGCCTTTATGGCTGCCTGCCAGCTCTGGCGATCACTGGCAACTGACTCCCACGACTTGTGATCAATGTCATAGGACTTCATGTCGCGTTTGCAGACGTCTTTAAAGCGGAGACATGGACGGCTGGTGGGTCTGATACCAGTGACGAGCTCGCTGTACAATGTGTCCTTGGGGATCCTGCCATCTTCCATGCGGCTCATATGGCCAAGCTATCTCAAGCGCCGCTGGCTCAGTAGGGTGTATATGCTGGGGATGTTGGCCGCCTTGAGGACTTCTGTATTGGAGATACGGTCCTGCCACCTGATGCCAAGGATTCTCCAGAGGCAGCGAAGATGGAATGAATTGAGACATCGCTCTTGGCTAACATACGTTGTCCAGGCCTCGCTGCCGTAGAGCAAGGTACTGAGGACACAGGCTTGATACACTTGGACTTTTGTGTTCCGTGTCAGTGCGCCATTTTCCCACACTCTCTTGGCCAGTCTGGACATAGCAGTGGAAGCCTTTCCCATGCGCTTGTTGATTTCTGCATCGAGAGACAGGTTACTGGTGATAGTTGAACCTAGGTAGGTGAACTCTTGAACCACTTCCAGAACATGGCTGCCGATATTGATGGATGGAGCATTTCTGATGTCTTGTCCCATGATGTTCATTTTCTTGAGGCTGATGGTTTGGCCAAATTCGTTGCAGGCAGCCGCAATCCCGTTGATGAGTCTCTGCAGACATTCTTCAGTGTGAGATGTTAATGCAGCATCGTCAGCAAAGAGGAGTTCCCTGATGAGGACCTTCCGTACTTTCGTCTTCGCTCTTAGACAGGCAAGGTTGAACAACCTGCCACCTGATCTTGTGTGGAGGAAAATTCCTTCTTCTGAAGACTTGAACGCATGTGAGAGCAGCAGGGAGAAGAAGATCCCAAACAGTGTAAGTGCGAGAACACAGCTTTGTTTCACACCACTCAGGATAGGAAAGGGGTCTGATGAGGTGCTGCTATGCTGAATTGTGCCTTGCTAGCATACATTACTATTGAATCAATTCCACATATATCCCAGCTCAGATGCAGTGTTTCAAATAGTTGTATCTCAGTTGTTCCTGTTTTGCTGCAGGGTTCTGGTCTGGCATTCATCTCAATATACACTTCTTCCTCACTACTTTTATTTTAT
This sequence comes from Heterodontus francisci, assembly GCF_036365525.1. NCBI lineage: Eukaryota > Metazoa > Chordata > Chondrichthyes > Heterodontiformes > Heterodontidae > Heterodontus > Heterodontus francisci. The sequence goes on from NC_090371.1 coordinate 69,781,275, forward strand.
ACACCTGCTACCATTTTGTTGCAGGGGTTATTATCAGTATATTGCTGATTCAATATCAACAATATAAAGAAACTATAATCAGCTCTGTAGTAAATCCCCAAGATAACAGCAAACTTTTAATTTTGGAGCACTGATAACTGAGGCATGCGGTAGGTGAGAAGATTTTTTTTCAAATCTGGTTTTACACCTTTCCAAGAAGATTACATGAGTGCAAGAGGCATACTGATTCGTGAGGTTTAGTTGGATCATAATTGTTGAGCAAGAAGAGCATGTTGGTCTTTTCATTTCTGTCCTTTCATATGTTTTAGAGTTAAGGCAGGTGAGCAGTAGAACCTGAATGGAAATTCATCCTCTTGATCTTTGCTAGATTTACTTTCGGGATGTGGCATGGTCGAATTTAGATACCAAAATTCAAATTATAGCTTCGGTTCCATAATAGGGTTGTTATTCATCTGTTTTTCATTTAAAAAGAATGAAAATAAAGGCTCGTATTTAAATATTATCTTTCATGATCTCAGGATGTCCCAAAGTGATTTAGAGTCAATGAAGTACCTTTTGAGTGGAGGCATTGTGGCGATGTAGGAAACATGGCAGCCAATTTTCACAGTTTTGTCTAACAAGCAGCAATGTGCCAAGGTAATCTTCTTTCGTGATGTTGGTTGATGGATAAATATCGGCCAGGACACTGGAAGAACTCCCCTGATCTCAGAATCATGGAAGAAGACAGCACAGAGGAGGTCATTCAGTCCATAGATTCTGCATCAGTTCAGTCCAGTTAGTCTCACTCCCCCGCTCTTACCCCATATCCATGCAATCTTTTTTCCTTCAAGTATTTATCCAATGCCCTTTTGAAAATGACTCCTGAACCTGCATCCACCACTCTATCAGGCAGTGCATACCAAATCCAATTCACTCGTTGGGCTGGATTTTATGCATCCGCCACGGCTCTTGGCGGCGGGCAAAAGATATGGCCACAATGCTGCCGCGATCTACCTTGCAGCGGTCTACAATGATATGCCGGTCGGGCCATACCCCAACCACCACCCAACCCAGGCAGTGGCGCCATTTTTAATGATCTGCCGGCTAATTTAAATTTTTAAAGTTCTATCCCCCACCACTGTACTGATAAAAATCTGCCACCCCTTTCCCACCCCCCCAATAACAAGAAAATTAATTATTTGCCCTCTTCTCCCCCAAAGCATTTACCTTCCACACTTGACCTTACTCCCATCCCTCAAACTAAACAAAGTGCACAGGTCACCTCTTCCCACCATCTGCTACACTAATGATTTAAATAAAATCCCCCCGCTTCCACACTAAAATCTTAAGATCCCCCCCCTCCCCCACCACTGCAGCGCCTGCTTTCCCAGACGGGAAAGTGAAGGCGCGTGAGTGCCGTCTGTCGCTCAAAAGATCGCGGCCCAACGGTAAAATTGGAGTCCATTTCATTTAAATGTATGCATTCTGCTAATTTGAATATTTAAATCTGGGTCCCATTGCCCAGCGGTGGAGGAGGTGGGGGGACTACCACGAAGCTTCACCTCTGCCGGGAAGATCGGGCCCGCCCCTCCCGGCATCAGGCTCTATGACGGGCTGCTGCCAAAATGATCTTCCAACCACGCCCCCCCCACCACCACCACAGTGCCCAATATCGGGAGCTTTGTAAAATCCTGGCCATTGTGTAAAAAAAGTTTTCCTCATTTTTTTGCATTCGTTCAGATCGGACAAAGTCAACATGGATTTACAAAAGGGAGATCATGCTTGACAAATCTACTGGAATTTTTTGAGGATGTAACGAGTAGAATAGATAAGGGAGAACCAGTGGATGTGGTGTATTTGGACTTTGAGAAGGCTTTCGATAAGGTTCCACATAAGAGATTAGCATGTTAAATTAAAACACATGGGATTGGGGGTAAGGTACTGACATGGACAGAGAACTGGTTGGCAGACAGGAAACAAAGAGTAGGAATAAATGGGTCTTTTTCCGAGTGGCAGGCAGTGACTAGTGGGGTACCGCAGGGATCAGTGCTAGGACCCCAGCTTTTCACAATATATATTAATGACATCGATGAAGACATTAAATGTAATATATCCAAGTTTGCAGATGACACAAAGCTGGGTGGGAGTGTGAGCTGTGAGGAGGATGCAGAGAAGCTCCAGTGTGATTTGGACAGGTTGAGTGAGTGGGCAAATACATGGCAGAAGGCCTTGGTGAGATCACATCTGGAATAATGTGTGCAGTTTTGGTCTCCTTATCTGAGGAAGGATGTTCTTGCTATGGAGGGAGTGCAGCGAAGGTTCACCAGACTGATTCCTGTGATGGCAGGACTGATGTATGAGGAGAGATTAGGTCGATTAGGCTTGTATTTGCTCGAGTTTAGAAGAATGAGAGGGGATCTCATAGAAACCTACAAAATTCTAACAGGACTTGACAGACTAGATGCAGGAAGGATGTTCCTGATGACGAGAGAGTCCAGGACCAGGGGTCACAGTCTGAGGATAAGGGGTAAGCCATTTAGGACTAAGATGAGGAGGGATTTGTTCACCCAGAGAGTGGTGACCCTGTTGAATTCTCTATCACAGAAAGCAGTTGAGGCCAAATCATTAAATATATTCAAGAAAGAGTTAGATATAGTTCTTAGGGCTAAAGGGATCAAGGGATACAGGGAGAAAGCGGGAGCAGGGTACGGAGTTTGGATGATCAGCCATGATCATATTGAATGGCAGTGCAGGCATAAAGGGCCGAATGGCCTACGCCTGCTCCTATTTTTCTATGATCGGGGGATGTGGGTGTCACTGGCTAGGCCAGTATATATTGCCCATTCCTAACTTCCCCTAAGAAGAAGATGGTGAGTTGCCTTCTTGAACTGCTGCAGTCCTTGGGGTGTAGGTACATCAACAGTGCTGTTAGGAAGGGAGTACCAGAATTTTGACCCAACCACAGTGAAGGAATGGTGATATAGCTCCAAATCAGGATGGTGTGTGGCTTGGAGGGTATCTTGCAGGTGGTGGTGTTCCCATGCATCTGCTGCCCTTGTCCTTCTAGGTAGTGGAGGTCGCGGGTTTGGAAGTTGCTGTCAAAGGAGCCTTGGTGAGTTGCTGCAGTGCATCTTGTATGTTACGCACTGTTGCCACTGTGCGTCGGTGGTGGAGAGAGTGAATGTTGAAGGTGGTGGATGGGGTGCCAAACAAGCAGGCTGCTTTGTCCTGGATGGTGTCGAGTGTCTTGAGTGTTGTTGGAGCTGCACCCATCCAGACAAGTGAAGAGTATTCCATCACACTCCTTGTAGATGGACAGGCATTGGGGAGACAGAAGGTGAATTACTTGCTGCAAAATTCCCAGCCTCTGATCTGATCTTGTAGCCATAGCATTTATGTGGCTTGTCCAGTTCAGTTTCTGGTCAATGGTGACCCCAAGGATGTTGATAGTAGGGAATTCAGCAATGGCAATGCCATTGAATGTCAAGGGGAGGTGGTTAGATTCTCTCTTCTTTGAGATGGTCATTGCCTGGCACTTCTGTGGCGTGAATGTGTCTTGCCACTTATCAGCCCAAGCCTGGATGTTGTTGGGATCTTGTTGCATATGGACGTGGGCTGCTTCAGCATCTGAGGAGTCGCGAATGGTGCTGAACATTGTGCAATCGTCAGCGAACGCCCCCACTTCTGACCTTAAGATGGAGGGAAGGTCATTGCTCAAGCAGCTGAAGATGGTTGGGCCTAGGACACTACCCTGAGGAACTCCTGCAGTTGCGTCCTGGGACAGAGATGATTGACCTCCAACAACAACAATCATCTTTCTTTGTGCTAGGTATGACTCCAACCAGCAGAGAGTTTTCCCACTGATTCCCATTGACTCCAGTTTTGCTGGGGCTCCTTGATGCCATTCTCGGTCAAATGCTGCCTTGATGTCAAGGGTAGTCACTCTCACCTCACTTCTGGAGTTCAGCTCTTTTATCCATGTTTGGAGCAAGGCTGTGATATGTTCTGGAGCTGAGTGGCCCTGGCAGAACCCAAACTGAGCATCAGTGATCAGGTTATTGCTGAGCAAGTGCCACTTGATAACACTTTTGACGACTCCTTCCATCACTTTGCTGATGATCAGGAGTAGACTGACAGGGCAGTAATTGGGTTGGATTTGTCCTGTCTTTTGTGCACAGGACATACCCGGGCAATTTTCCACATTGCCGGGTAGATGCCAGTGTTGTAACTGTACTGGAACAGCTTGGCTAGGGGCGTGGCTAGTTCTGGAGCACTAGTCTTCAGTACTATTGCCAGAATGTTGTCATGGCCCATAGCCTTTGCAGCATCCAGTGCCTTCAGACATTTCTTGATATTACGTGAAGTGAATCGGATTGGCTGAAGACTAGCATCAGTGATGCTGGGGACTTCAGGAGGAGGCTAAGATGGATCATCCATTTGGCACTTCTGGCTGAAGATGGATGCCACTTATCAGCCCAAGCCTGGATGTTGTCCAGGTCCTGTTGCATGTGGACATGGGCTGCTTCAGTATCTGAGGAATGGTGCTGAACATTGTGCATTCATCAGCGAACATCCTCACCTATGACCTTATGATGGACGGAAGCTGAAGATGGTTGGGCCTAGGACACTACCCTCTGGTTCCTTTGCCAATCATCTTAAAGCTGTGCCTTCTGGTTATCTACATTTCAGCCACTGGAAAATCTTTCTCCTTGTTTTCTTTATCGAAACCCTTCATGATTTTAAATACCTCTATGAAATCTCCTCATAGATTTCTATGCTCTGAGGAGAATAACTCCAGGTTCTCCAGTCTATCCATGTAACTACAATCCCGTCACTTCACAGTTCTCATGAACGATCTAAAACAATCTTCTGTCTTTTCACTTTTCAGATACTGGCATTCCTATGTATATTTCCAGCAATTTCTTTGTTGCCTCTATGCTGCTTTCCCTCTGTACAAATTTAAATTTAACCTCACTTTCCTTGGGGAAATTAATGGAATTCAATTGACAGCCTATTTAAGACCTGCCTGAGTTTATTTCCCATTGACTTTACTTCCATGGCAAGTAAATTAGGGTGGGGTATGATACGAATCTCTGATCCAATCCTGTCACAATAACACAAGAAATAGGAGCAGGAGTAGACCATATAGCCCATTGAGCCTGCTGTGCCATTCAATATGATCATGGCTGATCTTACACTTGAACTTCACTCTCCCACCTGCTTGCCATATCCCTTGATTCCCTGAGAGACCAAAAATCTATCTATCCCAGCCTTAAATGCATTCAACAATGGAGCATCCCCAATCCTCTGGGGAAGAGAATTACAAAAATTCACAACCCTTTGCGTGAAGTAATTTCTCCTCCTCTCAGTTCTAAAGGATTGGCTTCTTATCCTGAGACTGTATCCCCATGTTTTTGATTTCCTGAGCAGCGAAAACCATCTCTCAGTGTGTACTCTATCCAGCCCCTTCAGAATTTTGTACATTTCAATGAGATCACCTCTCATTCTTCTAAACTCCAGGGAATATAAGCCCAATCATCATAGGACAACCCCCTCATCCCAGGGATCTATTTAGTGAACCTTTGCTGTACCGCCTCCAATGCAAGTATATTGGTATGCCAATGTGATTTGTTGAATGATAATTTTCTTTGGTCCACAAACCAGAGATCTGAATTTATATATTTTTTTAAAAAGACAAGCTGCCAGCAAAGTCATCCTTTCAGCTTAAGATTTGCAGCACTGCATCCTACACTGCAAGGACTGTGAGGAGGAAGATGAAATGTCTGCTAATGTCCCAGCAAGATCCAAAAGCCAGGATGTTTAAAGGAACTACCTTTTCTCTCAGCAAGCAGAGAATTAATGCTAACTGCTCTGTTAAAATGACTGACTGACTGTCATGTGACAAGTCCCTCCCCATCTGTGGTTTTCCCCTGATGTTTTTCTCTGCAGCAGAGGAGAAGCAACTGGCCTCTGACTTGAGGTGCTGTAACCTGCAAGGTTATGGATCAAGTGCTGGAAAGTGGGATGAGATTGGGCAGCTTTTTTTTTAGCCAGCACGGACACGACAGGCTGAATTGCCTCCTTCTGTGCTGTAATTTTTCTATGTTTCTATGGTGCTATGAGCAGACCCTAAGTGGGGCGTCTCTCTCTCTTTCTCTCTCCATTCCAGCTTGAAAGCTTTCAAATCCTGATAGTTGACTGAGCACCTTTTCATACTCCGGCTACAATCAAAAACCCTGTTGGAGGAAATCATCTGTATCACTATGTCAAAGAGACTCACTGAACTAGTCATCTACCTCTTCAAACTAAAAGCCTTAGGACCACTGAATTCAGCTAGAAGCCAGCTGAATCACCAAACTCCACAGACTGTATACCCCTTTTTGCTTCCGATGCAACGGGACTGCCATTTGAAGTGCTGAACAGGTAATGATAATACTTTAGCATGCAATTGATTTCAATTCAATGGGGTGGGGGGGGGTCTTGGAATTACTTGAACTGTAGGCAGGCCTCGTGTGCCTTCGGATCCTCAGCCGTTGAAAGGTGACATCACCAGGTGATGCCTCAGTGTCATGACGGGATGGCAGCCATGACAAGCACTGGATAGGGGAAGAAATGGGAGAGGAGGCCATTGTCAGTCTGCAGTGCTGTGCACTTGTATAGGCGGGCTTGGTCTTAGATGGCAGTACTGGGTGAGCTTCATCTCCGGTGGCAGTGACAGGTGGGCTTGCTCTTGGGTGACTGTACTGGCTGGGCTTGGTTTCAGGTGTGAGGGTCGGTGGGCAGACTACTGGGTGCTGGGATGGCTCTCAGCAAGGGTGGACGCTGAGGACCATTAGTGCGCATGCCAAGGGGAGTAGAAATACAAAGATGCCAAGGCCACTTTGTCTCTGCACGGACAGCACTTTGGAGATCTACTGATTACCTGGCATGGGTCTCATGCGCCCTGTCTTTGTGGACTCATGTAGCGTGATGCAGCATCTCCGACAGACTGAGGGCAAGGAGGCAGCTGTGCCTGTCTGTGAAACTCCATGACAAGAGCCACAGTGGTCGGTCTTACCAAGAAGGGCCCACCTGCGCCAGAGAGCGTATCGGACTCAACTCAGCCATCTGCATCTGTCCAAGCGGCATTGTCAGTGAAGATTATGGCTCTCCAGGCAGTCCGTCACCAACTTATGCAACATGTTGCAGGACAAATTACTACTTATGGGATTTGGTGGTCACCCTATGCCTGTGGCCCTGAAGATTACCGTGGCACTTAACTTTTACACATCTGAATATTTCCAGGGATCCATTGGTGACATGTGTGGGGTCTCACAGGCAGCAGCCCACTGCTGCATCAAAGAGCTGACCAATGGCCTGTCCAAGACAGCTGGCGATTATGTGCACTACCAGTCTGATCCTGACAGTGAGGCTGAGAGAGCCATTGAATTTGGGGCCATCGCTGGATTTCCCCCAGGTGCAAGGTGTGAAAAATTGCATGCATGTGGCCATCAAGGCACCAACAGACCAGAAAGTGACCTTCATCAACAGGAAGGGCTTCCATTCAATCAATTTCCAACTGGTCTGTGACCACCAAAAGCATTTCCCTCAGGCGTGTACCCACTTCCCGGGAAGCAGCCACGACGCCTACATACTTTGACAGTCCGAGGTGCCACAGCTTTTCCGGCCATCCGCTCACCTTCAGGGATGGATTCTCGGGGACAAGGGCTACCCATTGAAGAGATGGCTAATGACCCCTGTGTGGACCCCTCACACTGCAGCAGAGAAGAGAAACAACACTTGACATGTCTCCACCCAAACGACCATTGAGCAGGCCATTGCGCTGCTGAAGATGAGATTCCAGTGCCTGCACTGGAGCAGGACTCTCCTCAGGCATCACGGCTACTGAAGCTGGGCTCAGTGGCGGAGGGGCTGAGGAGCTGTTGTCCACATTGAAATGCCCTGAGGGGAGCCCCCAGATGTGGAGGTCAGCCTTTCCTCCTCCCTTTCAAGGTTCACATGAACCTCCCTGCTGACCAGAGAAGGACAAAGAGCTGAAGAAGTCTCCAGGCGCCTCGTTCTTCTCTCACCTTACCACTGCTGCGCTGAGTTCATGGCCAAGGCGATGGTGTGTAGGTCTGCACGCATTTGTGGGATTTGGCTCTCCATGAATGCCACCAACCTCTTGATGGAGGAAGTCATTGGTTCACACGCCTCAGACATGGCAGCATTCATGGCATGGATGGAGTCATAGGAACATTGGAGCAGGAGTAGGCCATTCAGTCCATCGAGCCTGCTCCGCCATTCAATATGATCATGGCTGATCATCCACTTCAATGCCTTTTTCCCACACTACCCCATATCCCTTTATGTCATTGGTATTTAGAAATCTGTCAAAGAACAAAGAACAGTACAGCACAGGAACAGGCCATTCGGCCCTCCAAGCCTGCGCCGATCTTGATGCCTGTCGAAACTAACACCTTCTGCACTTCCGGGGCCCATCTCCCTCTATTCCCTTCCTATTCATATATTTGTCAAGCTCTACTTTAAACATACTCAATGACTGAGCATCCATGGCCCTCTGGGGTAGAAAATTACAAAGATTCACAACCCTCTGAGTAAAGAAATTTCTCCTCATCTCAGTCCTAAATGGCTTCCCCCTTATTTGAAATTGTGTCCCGGGATCCCCAACCAGGGGAAACATCTTACCTGCATCTACCCTGTCTATCCCTTTAAGTACTTTGTAGATTTCAATTAGATCACCTCTCATTCTTCGAAACTCTAAAGAATACCGTCCCAGTTTCCCCAATCTCTCTTCATAGGATAGTCCTGCCATCCCAGGAACAAGTCTGGTGAACTTTCGTTGCACTCCCTCTATGGCCATAATATCCTTCCTAAGGTAAGGGGACCAAAACTGCACACAGTACTCCAGGTGCAGTCTAACCAAGGTTCTATACAATTGAAGCAAGACTTCACTACTCCTGTACTCAAATACCCTTGTGATAAAGGCTAACAAAGCATTAGCCTTCCTAATTGCTTTCTGTACCTGTATGTTAGCTTCAATGACTTATTGACGAGGACACCAAGCTCCCTTTGTACATTTACACTTTCTAATCTCTTAACATTTAAGAAATACTCTGCACATCTATTCCTCCTACAAAAATGGATAATCTCACATTTTTCCATATTATATTCCATCTGCCACTTTCTTGCCCACCCACTAAGTCTGTCCAAATCCCCTTGAAGCCGCTTTGCATCTTCCTCACAACACACATTCCCACCTAGTTTTGTGTCATCTGCAAACTTGGAAACATTATATTTGGGCCCCACATCTAAATAATTGATCTGTGTTGTGAACAGCTGGGGCCCAAGCACTGAGCCCTGCGGTGCTCCACTAGTCACAGGCTGCAAATGCGAGAATGGCCCATTTATTCCTACTCTCTGCTTTCTGCCTGTTAACCAATCCTTAATCCATGCCAGTATATTACCTCCTATCCCACATGCTTTAATTTTGCTAACCAACCTCCTGTGGGGGTCTTTATCAAAAGCTTTCTGAAAATCCAAGTATACCACGTCCACTGACTCCCCTTTATCAATTTTGTTAGTAAAATCCTCAAAAAACTCCAACAGGTTCGTCAAACATGATTTCCCATTTATAAATCCATGTTGATTATGTTCAATCAGATCATTATTATCCAAGTGCCCATTTATCACATCTTTTAGAATAGATTCTAACGTTTTCCCTACTACTGATGTAGGCTAACAGGTCTGTAGTTCCCTGTTTTCTCTCTCCCTCCCTTCTTAAATAGTGGGGTGACATTTGCTACCTTCCAATTTGCAGGAACTGTTCCAGAATCCATAGAATTTTGGAATATGAACACCAATTCATCCACTATCCCCATAGCTACCTCCTTCAACTTTCTGGGATGTAGAATATCAGGTCCTGGGGACATATGAACCTTCAGCCCCATTAATTTCTCCAATACAACCTTCTTACTAATACCAATTTCCTTCAATTCCTTATTCTCCCTGGTCCCTTGGATCTCTAATTCTGGGAGATTTCTTGTATCCTTCTCGGTGAAGACAGACACAAATCTTCTCTGCCATTTCTCAGCACTTAGCTTCTCTGCCATTTCTCTATTCCCCATTATGAATTCTACTGACTCTGCCTGCATTGGACCCACATTTGTCTTAGCCAAATGTTTCCCTTTTACGTACCTGTAGAAGCTTTTACACTCCATTTTTATGTTTTTTGCTCATTTACATTCATATTCTATTCTCACTTTCTTTATCAGTTTCCTGGTCCTCCTTTGCTATATTCTAAAATCATCCCAATCCTCAGATTTACTATTATTTCTGGCAACTTTATAAGCCTTTTCTTTTAATCTTATACAATCCTTAGCTTCCTTTGTTATCCACGGTTGACTGCCTTTACTTTTGGGGTTTTTGTGCCTTGAAGGAATGTATAGTTTCTGTAAAGTATGTACCAGTTCTTGGAACACTATCCATTGTCTATGCATTGTCATACCTTTTAATGTATTTTCCCAATCCACCTCAGCCAATTTGCCCCTCATACCTTCATAATTTCCATTGTTCAAATTTAACACCCTGGCTTCAGATTGAACTACCTCACTTTCAAATAGAAAGTAAAATTCTATCATATTATGGTCACTCATCCCTAAAGGTTCTTTTACAACAAGATTATTAATTAGCCTTTTCTCATTACATAATACTAGATCTAAAATAGGCTATTCTCTCGTCGGTTCCTCAACATACTGCTATAGAAAACCATCCCTAACATACTCCAGAAACTCTTCCTCCATAGCAGTAGTGCTCATTAGGTTTACCCAGTCTATATGCAGATTGAAGTCACCCATAATTACTGTATTACCCATGCTACATGCTTCTCTAATCTCCTGATTAATACCATGCCCCACACTACCACGACTGTTCGGTGGCCTATGAACAACTCCTACCTATGTTTGCTGCCCCTTGCTGTTTCTTAGCTCTACCCAAACAGATTCCACATTTTGTTCTTCCGATCTGAAATCATCCCTTACAAATGTACCGATCCCATCCCTTATTATCAGTGCAACACCACCTCCTTTTCCTTTTTTCTGTCCTTCCTAAATGTTGAATAGCCTTGAATATTCAGTTCTCAGTCTTCCTCACCCTTCAGCCACATTTCCATAATGGCAATTAGATCATATCCATTTACCTCTATTTGTTCCTTTAAATCATCTACCTTCTTGTGAATGCTGTGTGCATTCAGGTAGAGTGCCCTTAACCTTGTCTTCCTGACATTATTCTGCATTCTAAACCTAGTTGATGCTTGTCTTTGTTTTGCCTGCCATCTAATGTCGCTTGCTACTTTTCTACGTCCTGTTACCAGCTTTACTTCCTTCCAATTTGAGCTACCCCACAGGTTCCCATTCCCTTGATAATCTAGTTTAAACCTTCCCCAACAGCACTAGCAAATATCCCTGTGAGGATATTAGTTCAAATCCTGTTAAGGTGTAGCCTGTCCATCTTTTATAGATTCCACCTGCCCCAGAACTGGTCCCAATGCCTCAGAAATCTGATGCTATCTGTCCAACACCAATTTTCCAGCCACATGTTCAATCGATCAATCCTCCTATTCCTATGCTCACTGGCACGTGGCACTGGAAGTAATCCTGAGATTACTGCTCTTGAGGTCCTGCTTTTTAATTTCCTTCCTAACACCCTAAAATCTGCTTTCAGGACCTCATCCCTCTTCCTACCTATGTCATTGGTACTAATATGGACCATGACCTCTGGCTGTTCATCCTCCCTCAGAAGGATATCCTGCAGCCGCTCTGTGGCATCCTTGACCCTGGCACCAGGGATGCAACATACCATTCTGGAGTCACGTTTACTGCTGCAGAAATGCCTGTTTGATCCCTTGATGATTGAATCCCCTATCGCTATTGCACTTCCACTCTTCTTTCTTCCCTCCTGTGCAGCTGAGCCACCAGTGGTGCCACAGACTTTGCTCTGGCTGCACTCCCCTGAGGAACCATCGCCCTCACCAGTATCCAAAATGGAAAACTGATTAGCAAGCAAGATAGACTCAGGGGACTCCTGCACTGCCTGCCTTATTCTCCTAAACTGCCTGATGGTCACCCATTCCCTCTCTGCCTGTATGCTCCTCACCTGCAGTGTGACCACCTCCCTAAATGTGCTATCCATGTAGTCCTCTACCTCGCAGATGCACAACAGTGACTCTCGCCGCAGCTTGAGTTCCGAAACCTGGAGCTCAAGCTTCTGCAGATGGGTTCGTCTAGGACATGCGGTGTGTCCATGCCTTCCCACGTACTGCTGGCTGTACATTCCACTTGGCCGAGCTGACCTGCCCTATCATAACTTTAAAAACTATTTATTACAATTAGAAGTAGAAAAACTTACCAGTTACTCACCAATCAGCTTCTTCCCCTGTACCGAAGAGAGAGGCCGCTACTGGAGGCTCAAAAAAGGTAGGAAAAGGAAAGAAAAAGAAAGAAAAGAGCCCCTTCCTCATTGAGTTCCAAAGAAAGGTCACTGGCCCAAAACGTTAACTCTGCTTCTCTCTCCACAGATGCTGCCAGACCTGCTGAGTATTTCCAGCATTTCTTGTTTTTATCCCTTCTTCATTGAATTCCCTCACATACCAACTCCCACTTTACACCCTGTGCACTCAAAGTAGCTCTCACTACAATTTTTTTTCTCTCTTAATTTTTAGTTCCCCTCCTTCCTGAACTCCCTCACTTACCAAACTCCCTTCTTCGCACTCTGTGCCCTCCAGCAACACTCAGTGCAGACAAACAGCACTGAGAGTCCCCTGAATTTATGCTCCCCGTAAACAATGCTGTGTCAGCTGTGCTCGAGCTCAGAAACTAGTTTAAGCTAGCTACCCAATTAACTAGCTACAGCTACTCTCAGAGAGCTTGTATATCCCTGTTTAAAACAGTAAGAAAATTAAATTTCCTCTGAACTTAAACAGTAATTTCAATTAATTGTTAAATGTAAACAAAACAAAAACTAAACTTCAGAGAGGTTTACCTTAAAATCCACTCACTTACTAAATTCCCGTCTTCACACTCTGTGCCCTCCAGCAACACTCAGTGTAGACTCAGTCCTCGATCTTCCGCTCATGGCAGCGCATGGCCTCTGGCAGCTCTGCCAGATATTGCCTTACTTCTCTCTGTAACTCTAACATGCCCTATGCTGTCGACACCAGAGGCTTATCATCAGCCAGGGGCTCAGCATGGGCCTGGCCACCTACAGTCCTCTGAATGTCAGTGGCCACTGCTGTCCCAACCTCAGCCAGGTGCTCAGGTGTGTGCGCGGCACTCTCACCAGCTTGTGACCCTGATTCTAAGGCCAAGCAGAAACCCACTGAGTTGAGCATATCTGTGCTGGTGGAAAGTGATGTGACAGTGCGTCCTCTAACTGTTCCTCCTCAGATGTTGATGGCTGTCCCCCTTCAGTTGGAGCCTCCTGTGGCCGTCAACCTGCATGGGAAAACACAAATATGTGTATGTTAGATCGTGTAGATCTTGTCATGCCAGCCATGCATGATGTGGATCTCCAGAAGTGTGTTGGATGCCAAATGAAGACAGTCCTCACTTTCCTGCATGAGACTGCTGTCTCACCATCCCCTATAGACCAGCTGCCCAGGATCCTCACTAACTCCAGTACCTTCACCTCAGCCGTCGACAGAGGCCGTACATCTGGAATTTCTCCACCAGTTGTTGAGTTCTCTCTGTTGTTATGGGCCCACTTGTCCTGGAAGCAAAAAAGAAATTGTGAGAGTTCACAGGAAGAGCGAGAAAACAGTTCTGCTAGTGGCAGCCTCTCATTCACTGCTGGGGTTTCCTGCATGCCTTTTCCCCATGTCCGCTCTCAGGGGACGTAATGGGGGTGAGCTGTGAAAGAAGGTGGCCTGTGTCCGAGATGCTGCCATCTATGTACCAGGATGTGGTGATGCCTAACCCGCTTTGCCAGTGCCTTTCTGGTGACTCCCTCACCATGTCCCGCTGCCTCCCGCGTAGCCACATGCAAGCCCCCAAGAGGAGAAAGGTATGGAGCACTCACCTTGGCAGAACAATGGAGGTCATTAATTCTCTTCCTGAACTGCACCCATGTTCAGAGGGCTGACTTCATGGCTGTTGACCTCCTTTCTGCGATCTCCATCCAGGCTTGCTTGGTCAGGTGGGAAGACCTCTTCTTGCCACCCTCGGGAAAAGGATCTCCCGCTTTTCCCTTGCAGCCTGGAGGAAAATCTCCAGGGAGGCATCGCTAAACCATGTGTCTTGCCTCTGCTAGAGTGCGCCACCCTTCTCCGGGTGGGGGGGAGGGGCGGGGTGCGGGTGGGTCCAGGGGTTACAACACCAGGATCAGCAGCAATTCAGAATCAGTAAATCTCTCAAAGGCTGCAATGCAAGTAAGGCTGGCAGGGCTTTAAATATGGCACCACCACCTGCTCTGGAGTCATCTGACACCACAATCAGCGCCTCGGAGCCTGCCCTGTTGCGTAATTGGATGGGCCCGGCACCTCCATTATGATAAGTGGCCCACTGCCGCGTAATCGCAGTCCATCGGTCCCACGCATCACGGGCGGCAACAGCAACCACTTCCAGGTCCACTGCTGGGACCCGCAATAGGAACACTAAATTCAACCCTATGTGTCAGGTAGCTGCATTGTTGACATCAGCAAAGTTCTCCTGAAACCACATCACAAAATCACAGAATTACAGAATTGTTGCAGCACAGAAGAAGGCCATCATGTCTGCACCAGTTCGCCAAAACAATTCAGTTCGTGCCACTCCCCCACCTTCTCCCTGTAACCCTGCACATTCTTCCTTTACATATAACAGTCTAATTCCCTTTTGAATGCTTCAATTGAACCTGCCTCCAACACACTCTCAGGCAATGCATTCCAGACTTTAACCACTCGCTGCATGAAAAGGTTTTTCCTCATGTCACTTTTGCTTCTCTTATCCTTTACTTTAAATCTATGCCCTCTCATTCTCGATCCTTTAACAAGTGGGAACAGTTTCTCTCTATCTACTCTGTCTAGACCCTTCATGATTTTGAATCTCTATCAATTCTCCTCTCAGACTTCTCTTCTCCAAGGAAAACAGTCTCAATTTCTCCAATATATCTTCATAACTGAAGTTCCTCATCCCTAGAACTATTCTTGTGAATCTTTTCTGCACCCTCTCCAATGCCTTCACATCTTTCTTAAAGTGTGGCATCCAGAACTGGATGCAATACTCCAGCTGAGGCCGAACTAGTGTTTTATATAAGTTCAACTTAACTTCCTATCACCTGTCTGATCCTGTTCAGTTTTAGCACTGCCAAAAATGTGGCAACCCTATTCTTCATCTCTTTTGAAGACATTTTTCAAAAATATTTCTTACCTCATTGTCCGGAATAGGATTCTATTACATACTGGAACTGTGCTAAATAAAGACTACCGCAATGAATGGTTATCAGCAATATTATAGATACAGGTACCTGGTCTACGGGAGTCATAACACTACAAAAGCACTTTTACATAGAATTACAGAGAACAAAAAACAGCACAAAAACAGGTCATTTGGCCCAACCAGTCCATGCTGGCATTAATGCTTCACTCAATCCTCCTCCCATCCTTTGTCATCTATCAGCATAACCCTCTATTTCATTCTTCCTCACATGTTTATCTAGCTTTCCCTTATTATCAATACTATTCCCTCAACCCCTCCCTGTGGTAATGATTTTCACAATCTCTGAGTAAAGAAGTTTCTTCTGAATTTCCTATTGATTTCTTGGTGACTATTATATTGATGGCCTCTAGTTTCGCTCTTTCCCACAAGCGGAAACATTCTCTCTGTTTGTACTCTATCAAAACCTTTCACAATTATAAAGACCTCTATTAGGTCATCGTTCAGCCTACGCTTTTCAAGAGAAAAGAAACCCAGCCTGTTCATCGTTTTCTGATAGGTGTAACCTTGCTGTTTTGGTATCATCCTTGTAAATCTTTTTTATGCCCTCTCCAGTGCCTCTATATCCTTTCTATAATATGGTGATCAGAACTGCACACAATACTCAAGTGTGGTGTAACCAAGGTGCGGTACAGTTTAGCATCACCTCTCTACTTCTTAATTCTATCCCTTTAATAATAAACTTGATTTTCTTTCTTTACAGTCTTATTAACCTGTGAAGCTATTTTTAGTGATTTGTGTATTTTTACTCCCCGATCCTTTTGCCCCTCTACTCCATTTAGATCAAGTTATCTGTGGCCTCCTTATTTTGTAATGCCTCATACTTATCTATGTTGAAATTAATTTGCCAATTATATATCCATTCTATACTTCTGATGCAGGAGAATATAGTGAATGATGACCTAATGTAGCAGCACCGGATCTGGTATTGGACTCTCTCAAGGTAGGACCTCGCTCCATTTTTCATTAACAAGTTCAGAGAGAGTGCTGGGCACAGTCAGATAAAACAAAAGATGCTTATTATAGATGCAGAAAACCGCAGTGCAAGATACATGCTATGCTGGTAAGAATCTTGATGATTCACATAATTAAGCCTGTTTCAGGAGGCTCTGTGTTCTATTTGCTGAGTGAAGCAACTTAAATCAAATAAGCACTTCTATTTCATGAATGCTAACATTTCAAGGTGCTGGCAGGTTAATCGCTCGTTACAGAGCTAAATATTGCTAAAGTTAGTAGCGGTATACGAGCATTTTCTACCAAATAGCAAATAGAGAAAGCAAATGAGAGTGAGTTAAATCTTGTCTAAAGTAAAAGAGAGCTTTTCCAGATATATCTGAATTATAACAAATGGGCTACTGTGCAATTAATCTCTGTGAAGACCACTGTGCAAAGATGGTTTGCTCCACATCGCCTCTTCTCCTCAGCTCTATCACCATGGGAATGCAAAGTTCAGGAGTAAGCAGCCTACAATTCTCAGACATTACAGTGTCACCAGTAATGTGACTTTAATTGGCTCCTTAACCCTACTGTAGTCTGCAGGGTATCTTGCTTAATGGCCTATTTACTTCCTTGGCAATTTCCCACCGAAAAATGAACTATTTAACACTCTGTTCCCTGTATTTTTTTAATGATATAGGAAACATAGTGACATTTTTGGAAAAGACAGTCAATGCTTTTTGCTAGAGTTTAGCTTATTCACTATTTTGTAAAGCAGTCAAAGGGATTATTTTAACTTTGTGCAATAGTGTACAACAGGTAAATGGAATATCTCAATAGTTCAGTGAAAATAAAGATTGGGAGATATGTAAAACAGGCTGCTGATTTGCTATTGACCACTGTACACTATCACCCAAAAGCAAAATTACCCCAATATAAGTGGCTCCAAAAGACAATTAGATGCAGGTCTGCATGAAGAAAGATTGAGAGACATGGTGAGAAGGTGGGATAAGTTTATCAGTAAAAGCAGGAACAGCTTGTTGGATGTAATGGCTCATTCAAATTCCTCATCAACTCCCCAGTGTAAGGATAAAAAAATAGAAAACTTCATGATAAATATTTTTACAATAGAACGAACACTAGCTGTTGAGGGAATAACATTAAGTGTTGAAAGAAAAATATGATTTTACAGTATTACCTCCATAGAGAAATTGATGGCCATATTCAAAAAATGATTGGAATATGATCAGGTTCAAAACAACTACCCAAAAGTGTATGCAATAGTCAGTTTTGAAGATTTTGGTCTGCATTCTTGATGGATGAATGCTATTAAACCGGCAGTACATGAGAGTCTCCAACCACCTGGCAGCAAAGAAGATGGGTTAAAGACCTATGCCTATATTGCAGATTAGTGACAGCTGTACCCTTGACAGAATGTGGTCTGAGAGCAGATTTGTCAATTCCTGCAGCATTGAACATCAACTTGATCCAGGAGCAGATGGTATTCTCTCATGATAGAGGCCTGAGACCAGCTAAACAAATGAAGAGGGAATCTGACCTGTCTCACAGATCCCAGGAACACTGAATGGAAATCTTCAGAAGTAAGGGATGTCAAAATGGTGAGAAAACTGTAATAATCTAATGTGTGTGTTGGATTCGAGATCAATCTGCTACTCCTGGCTGGTGAAGAATGTCATTTGCTGTATATGATGTAGATCTCAAAATGCTATAACATAATGTTTGTACAAATCCTGTGCACATCAAATACAGTTCTTCGAACAAAAATTCAGTGATATTACGGGAGAGGAAGCAGAAATGATCACTAGTGGTGCCAACTGTTCTAAATACAGTGATTAGACCAGTGGAGGAATGTCAGTTAAATCCATACAGATCTGTTCTATCATAGACAATGCACTATGAACTGATTAAATTGCAAGAAAGATACTGAACATCGTTTTCAATTGGTATCAGTGCTTTATTGTTAAACTGCATAATACATATTTGACTTAATACTCTACACATATATGCACAGCCTCTTTTATAGTCAAAATGATATAATTTTGAAGATTCACTCTCATTCAATTTTATTTTGCTGTTTTACAATTAAGTAGATGATTGACTGCTCACCAACTAAATAGCATGGTCCTACTGAAACACAAATTAATAAAGAGCATCTTTCCCATTATTCCTGCATCTTTTTTTCCCCAAAGGAATTGTACAGAAGGGTTGACAATGAAACAAAAAGTCATGGACAAAGTTGAAAAAAACATTCTTAAAGCAGAGCCGCTTGAAAATTTGATTCAACTAAAAACTACAAAAAGAGTGACTGCAAATACCCACTGAGTATTTCCAGCATTTTCTGCTTTTATTTCCGATTTCCAGCATCTGCAGTATTTTGCTTTTGTTTGCAAAAACAGCTCTTTTTGTTAAATTCTTATACCAGCAGTCAGTTGATCTCCTTTGCTGTTCCTAATCAGTACTGAGCAAACAATATAGAGAATACTCACTAATATTTCCTGTAATAATGTTGGCTTGTATGATTCTTAAACATAAAATTTCTGTTTTAGCTTATTCCCAATCAGTGACGTTCCAACGTGGCTTCACATAGTCCCAGGACATGAAGTGAGGGAAATTCCTCCCAGTGATAATTTTTGTGCAAAAGTCAGTGCAAAACAAAAGCCTCTTTTACACTCATATTGACCTTTTCACAGAAATATTTCAGGCTGCACAGGGCGGCACAGTGGCGCAGTGGTTAGCACCGCAGCCTCACAGCTCCAGTGACCTGGATTCAATTCTGGGTACTGCCTGTGTGGAGTTTGCAAGTTCTCCCTGTGTCTGTGTGGGTTTCCTCCGGGTGCTCTGGTTTCCTCCCACAGCCAAAAGACTTGCAGGTTGATAGGTAAATTGGCCATTATAAATTGCCCCTAGAATAGGTAGGTGGTAGGAGAATATAGGGACAGGTGAGGATGTGGTAGGAATATGGCGTTAATGTAGGATTAGTATAAATGGGTGGTTAATGGTCGGCACAGACTCGGTGGGCTGAAGGGCATGTTTCAGTGCTGTATCTCTAAATAAATAAAATAAGGTGACGAATTTCACTCCTCAGCAATCAAGGTTGCTGGAAGTATATTAATTATTCCGCACATATGTATAAAGATGTATGGGTAAGTCAATTGATTCCACATTAACAATGTCACTCCATGCTCAAAAGGAGTGTGTTCAGGATTGAAGCTACTATGTTGCATCCCTGGGCTGAATTTTGCTGATTTCGCAAGTCCTGCCGCTGGGGCCAAAAGCAGGAAGTGGCCCACTTTGACGGGCAGCGGGACCTGGGCAGCATATTGATGGGCAGCAGCCAATTAAGAGGTCGCCACTAGGGCTGCTGTCCAATTAAGGACGGTTGCCCGCCTCGAAGAGCTGCCAGCCCAGTCAGAGGGCCAGCAGACCAACAGCCTCAGTAGCACCACTGAGGCTACAGCACCAGGGAGAGGGCGCCTCAATGGCAGGGCACAGTCCAAGAGAGTTGAGGTAGGCTGGGGGAAGCTGGGGCCTAGCAGCCAGGTCCTGGCAATCAGGGTGGGTTGAGGCTGTAGAGCACCGGCAGCGTCGTTGCCGCGAGGACAGCCTTTGCTGCCGAGGGGCCCCTCTGTGGGCCATGGAGTGGTTATAAAGGAGGGACCCCTCCTCTGGAACCCACTGGGAGACCGCTAGGTTTCACTGGGTGGTCTCCCTACGAGGCGGTGGACCCTCCTAATGCGGTAAAAATGCCCACGGAGGCGGGAAGTGGCCCTTAATTGACCACTTAATTTTTCTGCAGCACCTGTGGAAGAGCCTGTCACTCTAGGATTGGCCTTTATAGTCACTCCAGGCGCTGCTCCACACACCAGTGACCACCTCCAGGCGCTTACCAATTGTCTCTTGAGATAAGGAGGCCAAAGAAGAATTGGCTCAATTGGCCACCCGGCAAGCGGCCGTGTCACCAACCTTCCTGCCCCTGGCAATATGGCTCCCCTCCCGATGCCCTCCCCTGCCATTTTGCCACCCCTCTCACCTCCCAGCCCATTGCCAATAGGCTGGAAAAATTCAGCCCCGTATCTCTGAGCCAAACCTAGCACTGAGAATGAGGATTGATGAATTTATCCTGTAATAAATTTATTGTAAAACTCTGGAGGGAATTTAGGGGAGGTGATGGCATAGTGATATTGTCACTGGACTAGTAAACCAGAGACCCAGGGTATTGCTCTGGGGCCATGGGTTCAAATTCCACCATGGCAGGAGGTGGAATTTGAATTCAATTAATAAATCGAATTAAAAAGCTAGTCTAATGATGGCCATGAAACCATTGTCGATTGTCATAAAAACCCATCTGATTTACTAATGTCCTTTAGGAAAGGAAATCTGCTGTCCTTCCCTGGTCTGGCCTACATGCGACTCCAGACCCACAGTAATGTGGTTGACCCTTAAATGCCCTCTCAAATGGCCTAGCAAGCCACTCAGTTGTATCAAACCACTACAAAGTCAAAGCACTGTGCGTGTACCTACGCCACATTGATTGCGGCGGTTCAAGAAGGCATCTCCCACCACCACCTTCTCATGGGCAATTAGGGATGAGTAATCAATGCTGGAATGCTGGCCAGTGACACCCACATCCCCATAAACAAATAATAAAAAAAAATTCCAGAACTTAGAGCCTTGGCCACTGAAGGCACAGCCACCAATGGTGGAGCAATTAAAATTGGGGATGCTCAAGAGGGCAGAAATAGAGGAGTGCAGATATCTTAAGGGGTTGTGGGCTGGAGAGGATTACAGTGATGGGGAGGGATGAGGTCCTGGAGGGATTTGAAAACAAGGATTTTAAATCAAGACGATGCTTGAGCAGAAGCCAGTGAAGGTCAGCGTGCACAGGGGTGACAGGTGAACAGGACAAGATGCAAGTTAAGACACAGGCAGCAGGCTTTCAGATGGCCTCCAGTTTACCAAGGGCAGAATGTGGGAGGCCAGCCAGGAGGCTGTTGGAATAGTCAAGTCCAGAGGTAACAAACGCATGAGGGCTTCAGCAGCAGAGGAGCTAGGTAGGGGCTGAGTTGGGCGATGTTACTGAGGTCTCAATGAAATAGAGGTACCATGTCAATGATTCTATTGTAATTTACAGCTCCTTTGAACCCATCTTCTGTTTTTCTTCTTGTTTCATTACCACCTCCTTTGCCTTGCACTATCATTCTTATGTTATTTAATCTCTCCTGCCTTCCACCCTATCACAGACCTTCCCTTTGTTCTTTCCTTCATTCCCTGCCCCTTTTACCTGATTCTGTACTTGCTCATAACCTGTTACCTCTCTAACGCTTACCAGGTCTGATGAAAAGCCATTAACCTGAAATGTTAACTCTGTTTCTCTCTCCACAGATGTTATCTGACCTGAGTATTTCCAGCATTTTCTGTTTTTATTTCAGATTTCCAGCACTTGCAGTATTTTGCTTTTGTTTAGCGAATTCATTTGAGAGTCTGCTGCTCATTATTTTAGCAGAGAAGTTAACCCATTTAAATTAAACAGATTAATGCCTGCATTAAAATATCAGAGGAATGTCTTATAATGTTAAACATTCGTGTCTTATCAGAAGAAGCAGACAGAACCTCGATTTAACATCACATCAAAAAGAGGGTACCCTAGACAATGGAGTTTACACTTCGTACTGAAGTGTCAGCCTAGCTCAACTCCTGGAGTGGGGCATGAACTGAAAACCTTTTGACCAGAAACAAGATGGCTACCAACCATGTCAAGTTGAGACTATCTCTAACCTAGTTATCACCTACCTTTATTGTTTTTTATTCTTTGAATCCTAGGCTTGATCCTTCTTCATCCATAGGCTCTGGCATCAATTTTTGTAAACATTGTGCCAGCTCTCCAATTAATGTGTGTTCACATCAATAATGATTACAGTTGTTCCTTCCACAGTTCTTAGAATGTGATTTTGCATATGTTTTAATCTTCACTAGTTTAATCATAATGGAAAGGACTGAGAACTGCACAGCACCATCATATTTTGCTTGATTTGAAATTATATAATTTCTCAAGCCAATTCTTAACAAACAATTTACTTGAAACCATTAAAGAAGCAATGATACAGGCGATGAGGCATCCATTATTGGACACCAATAATAAAACTCCTAAACAGTACGACTTATGAAAGCTAGCAAATTACTTTGAAACTGTGATGTAACTTTAAAACAATGAAATATAATGGGCTAAATTTTATTTGGGCGCTGCACTCTGTGGCGGCGCCCTTTGCACTCAGTGGGGTGCTCGCATTCAGCAGCCGCCGCAGAACCCCCGCGATATTATGCATGGGGGCTCATTAGCATCACTACGCCGAGCCGCCGCCCACCCCCCATATCATGGGGGGAGAGGCGGGACATCCGGCGCAGTGAGGAACCATTTGACAGCTGTGCAGCAGGTGCTGGGGCCCTATTTAAAGCACCCCAGCACCTGCTTCCTGGCAGCTGTCAAAGAAATACTTACCTCACTATTGCAGAGTGGGGCTGCTGTCAATCTGGCTGCAAAGCAGAAAGTGCTGGAGAAACTCAGCAGTGACCAGGTTCACAGACATGAAAGTTAACTCTGTTTCTCTCTCCACAGATGCTGCCTGACCCGCTGAGTTTCCCCAGCACTTTCTGCTTTGCTACCACATACTTATCCTGCTGTGGTCCCAGTGTCCTGTGAAGTTGCGATCCTCTTTTTCCACTCAAGTGCTACATTGCTTCTTGTAGGTGCGCGGCACCTGGGTGAAAAGTGTTACAACCAGGTGAGAAAGACGTCTAGGGTTCCCTTTCAGCCTTCACCTGACCTTATCATAACAGGGTTTAATTTTAAACACACTGTGTTTTTAGCTCCCCCTTGATGAATCCTTGTTCACTGCTTTCCAACTATAAGGCAAAGAAACCAGCAGAAGCAGGCTTTCTTAGGTTTAAAGAAGAAAAGTTAAAATTTATTAAACTTAAACTCTAATTCGGTTAGCAACTATGGATACACTTCGTGCCCACGCTAGCATGCATACGCGATACAAACATGCAAGGAGAGACAGAAAAGAGCAGAAGAAAAATAAAGTGGAAATGTTTGAGGCAATATGTGAAGAGTTTTTGTTATGGTTCTTCGAGCGCACTGTAGAGTCCTTGATTGTAGGTAGATCTTGCTTTTCATTGGGGCCCAATAAATCTTGTTCACTGTAGGAGACTTTTCTCTCTTGGGTTCATGTGTCTTCAGTGGATTTGGAGTTCCGTGAGAAACAGCTGGGAGGAGACAGGAGAGGCTGTGATGAGCCAGCCAGGAGAGGTCTTTTCAGTCCAGGAGTAAACAGACACTCTGTGTTCAAACTGTTTTGTATAATTCAGAAAAGCCCAGGTTACCAATCATGTGATTAGCTGGTCTGACCACATCTGTTTGTGGATTCTCTGGCCTTAGCCAACCTTGGAATGTCTCTTCTTGCACACAATACCTGGTGCTCAAAGTCCATTGTGGGTTAAATTAGAGCAGGGAATTGCCCCTTTGTCCTTCCAAGCACTGGCTGTTAGTATGCAAAAAATGTTTTTCTAGCCGAAGGCCTGGTGGTTTTTTAAACAAGTCCTTTCTTCATTTCAGCAACAGTTTGAAATTTAATGTCCATCTGGCTAAATTAATATGCCTCATTCTTGGCAGGTGGGGGTCTAACATGACAGCAAACACAGGGTGATTAGAGTACCATTGCTCCTTCACAAACACAAAAAAATGCAGAGTGTGCACTGTTTATGGAGGGAAGCTACACAATACCTTCTTTCATGCCTTCAGAGCTTTCCCCCTAGTAATCCCAGACCCCCTCCCTTCTCCCTTTAAGAATACAGAGCTGAGACCCCTGTAATCCCCACTTCCTCCTCCCTTACAGAATGCAGAGTGAGACCCCTGTAATCCCCTTCTCCCTTCTCCCTTCCAGTATGCAAAGTTCAGACCCCTGTATATCTGGATTTACCATCACTGTCCAGACTCCTGCTTCTGCTGTCTCGTCTGGTTTTCCATTCGTGAACGGGACAGCACCTGACGCCTGCCCGTTCTACGTAAAATGAGGAAGTGTGTAGGAGAGGTGGCAGGCTGCATAATCTGCAGCGGTAAGTACCGTTTTACATATTCTAATTGGGGTGCTGCCGAGCAGCGGGGGTCTGCACCAAGCTCCTCCTGCCGCCAGTAATTTGCGGTGGGTCCTTCTTGATGTCACGGGTCGAGGTGGGCCTCTTCCTGCAGAATTTTACTGCCCCAGCACTGCGAGCCACGGCGTTGAGTGGCCAGTAAAATTCACCCCAATGTTTTGAATCCATAGGCAATCCAGGAAATCTCACATCGTTTATAGCATTTTAAATAGAAGGAAGGTTACTAGACTCTTTTTTTCATTCATACATGGGATACGGGCATTGCTGGCAAGGCCAACATTTATTGCCAATTCTTAAAAGCCCTTGAGAAGGTGATGGTAAGCCACTTTCTTGAATGCAACTGAGTAGCTTGCTTTAATAAAAACAGAAAATGCTGGAAATACTCAGCAGGTCTGGCAGCATCTGTGGAGAGAGAAGCAGAGTTAACTTTTCAGGTCTGTGACCTTTGATCAGAACTGGCAAAGGTCAGAAAAGAATTAGGTTTTAAACAAGGGCGGCACAGTGGCGCAGTGGTTAGCACCGCAGCCTCACAGCTCCAGCAACCCGGGTTCAATTCTGGGTACTGCCTGTGTGGAGTTTGCAAGTTCTCCCCGTGTCTGTGTGGGTTTCCTCCGGGTGCTCCGATTTCCTCCCACATGCCAAAGACTTGCAGGTTGATAGGTAAATTGGCCATTATAAATTGCCCCTAGTATAGGTAGGTGGTAGGGAAATATAGGGACAGGTGGGGATGTGGTAGGAATATGGAATTAGTGTAGGATTAGTATAAATGGGTGGTTGATGGTCGGCACAGACTCGGTGGGCCGAAGGGCCTGTTTTAGTGCTGTATCTCTAAACCAAACTAAACTGAAGGCAGGGGATTGGTGTTGATGGGGAAGAGAACAAAAGGGATGGTGTGTGATAGGTCAGGAGAGATTAGATAACAAAGCTGTCCTGGGACAAAGGCAAGGAGTGCGTTAATGCTTGTGGTGAAAGACAAAGCATTAGTCCATAGAGAGTGTTAATAGCAGAGTAATGAGCAGCTGTGTCTACATGGAAAATGGGCACACAGTTAAAAAATAAAATAAAGTAAAAAAAATATAAAAAAATAGCCAGACATGCTCTGAAGTCATTGAACTCAATGTTCAGTCTGTAGAGTGACTAATCGAAAGATCAGGTCCTGCTCCTGGAGCTTGTGCTGATGTTCAATGGAACACTGTAGCAGGCCTAAGACCGAAATGTGGGCATGAGAGGTGGTGGGTGGTGGGTGGGGGATGTTGAAATGGCAAGCGATTGGAAGCTTAGAGTCATGCTTTCAGACTAAGCGGAGGTGTTCCGCAAAATGGTCACCCAATCTGCATTTGGTCTCCTCAATACAGAGGTTACCACATTGATTTACTTGCACTTCCTTCAATTTAGTATATTGTATCCATTGCTCACAATGCAGCAAGTTTTTTTTTGCCTCGCCAGGGATGATCGGTCAGGCCCCGGCAAGGCAAGGGTGGTCGATTGGGGGGATGGGGGGCTGTGTTGGGGGTGGTTGAGACAGTGGGAGTGGCCCTCCAGCGGGCACAAGATGCCTGATCAGGAGGGCACACCCCAAGTCTTCAGATGAAAGCAGGCGGCTTTTCTCAGGCCTGGGACACCCGCTTGCCAAGGGTAAAATCCCCGTGGAGGCGGACAGAGGCCCTTAAGTGGGTGTTGAGTGGCCACTTAAGGGCCTTGATTGGTCTGGGGTGGGGGGGCCGTTTTTCGCCACCGCCGCCCTGCGTAAAGTGGCAGCGGAGGCGGGAACAGGTCGGGAAGGGCCCCCCAAGCCTCCAGTTCCATTTTACGTGCTCCCCCCACTGCCCTGCCAACTTCCCGCTCTTTGGGGAGGTGTAAATTTCAGCCCAGTGTGTTTCCTTCCCTAAAGAGCACTCGGCAACCAGATAGGTTTTTCATAACAATCCGATAGTTTTATAGTGACCATTGTTGACACTAACCTTTTATTCCAAATTTATTTATGTAATTGAATTTAAACTCCCCAGGTGCTATGGTGGCCAGTCTCCAAATCATTTGTCCAGGCCTCTGGATTACTAGTCCAGTAACATAACCACGATGCTACTGTACCCCCTCCCACTCTGTCATTGGTGCAAAAGACTGCAGCAAACCCTGCCAACCACTGTTATAAATCTATTGTTTTTAACTGACTTATTTTCTCCACCCATTTCTTAATTTGTTTTATGATCTGCTCAGAATATTGATAGGTATTTTTGTTTCACAAAATAATTGATTATTGCACTTCTAAAGCAATGAAATTAGAGCTATTTTGAGAGAACTTTACACTTACCAGTTTTTTTTTCCCTGAAACTTTTGGTACATTTTATTCCAGTAACTAACAGATGCTTTAACTTATATTTCATATAAACCTAGCCCTAGCTATTTCTTAACATTAGTTCAAGCATTTTCTGAAGATGCTAAATGTGTGATGATACGAAGAAGGTCCTTTTGGCAGTTAAATACATTGCCAGAAAAATCCTGTCCTCAGGATAATAAAAGTGATTCTATTCCAGGTCTAGTATTGGCGATTAACCAATCACCTGCTTTGAAAACACCATCATTTCAAAATGAATTGCTTAGCAACTAAGATCATATCAGAAATTTTACTGGCCAGAACAAATTACAAGTAATTGCTTGCATGATAAAGAGTAAGTGCTGCATCGTAGCCGTGTCTTTTTCCCTGAGGGACTGCCATAACCTTACACTATGTGCGGCTTATGTTTTTCTAAGCGAGCGCTAGCTGCCTTGTAAGAATGCATTAACATTCCATTAACACAGATCTAGTCTAATACATGCAAGGCAGGTTGAATAGACTGAAGCTGTTACCTTCCAAATATACTTCAGATCAAATAGGGAACAAAATTGTGGATTTCCTTTCATTTATATGCTACTCTCCCAATTGTACTTTCCTTCCTCACCCCACCTGACCTCAAATTATAAATTTCAGTTTCTTTGTGAAGTAGCAGCTGCATCTTATTTAATGGGTAAAGTTACATATATACCTAACTTTATTTAACGTGGCCTTATTAAATAAAATGATTGTAAGTTGAAAACAAATCAGATATGCTTGTTTATTTTATGTTATAAGTAGATGTTTCCTGCTCTGCCTATGATTAGTGAAATGCACTTTCACTCCTAAGGCAAGGACTACTAACATAAGTAAGCTTATTATGTATAAAAAACACAGAAAATGCTGGAAATACTCAACAGGTCAGGCAGTATCTGTGGAGCAAAAAGCAGAGTTAATGGGCTGGATTTTACCCGCATTTTACGACCCCCCGGCTTTAATTGTCCCGAAGCGGAACTTCCACCTGCTTGAGGGAGAAGGGCCTGCCTCAGTGAGCTGCCAGCCAATCAGCGGACCGGCAGCTCATAGTCCCAGGAGAGCCACCAGGAGCAGTGACCATTGCTGGGACTGCTGCCCAGCCAACCAGATGGATCCATGAGTGAAGGTAAGTTGGGCAAGCCTAACCAGAGAGATCGGTCCTTCCCTGGTGAGGCTGGAGTGGTCGTTTGGGGGGAGGGGAGCGTCCTGGGTCCCGGGGGTGGATTGGGAAGTGGGGGCGGCCCTCAATTGGGCACCTTGTGCCCGACTGCCATGGGCTCCCCCCCCCCCCCTTCCCTGGGGTGCAGAAATGCCAGCAGCTATCGCTGGGTGGCCTTTCACGTCCCCAGCATGCCCGCTTGCCATGGGTAAAATACCCATGGAGGTGGGCGAGGGCCCTTAAGTGGCCGTTAAGTGGCCACTTAAGGGCCTTGATCGGCTACGGGCAGGCAGGCCATTTCACCCCCCACCCCACCCTGCCCAACCTCCGTAAAGTCGACCAGAGGCGGGGTCAGGGCGGGTAGGTCTCCCGGACCTCCTGCTCAATTTTACACCACCCCCATACCACCATCCAACCCACTGGGGTGGCATAAAATTCAGCCCAACGTTTCAGGTTGTGATCTTCAATTCTGATGATAGGTCACAACCTGATACGTTAACTGTTTTTCTCTCCATAGATGCTGCCTGACCTGCTGTGCATTTCCAGCACTTTCTGTTTTTGTTTCAGATTTTCATCACCCCAATAATTTGCTTTTGTAAGCTTATAATGTATTTATTTCATAAATGAATATGAATTCAATAGCTAAGTACTCTAACATTAACTTGAAGATTAGTTTACAATAGACAACTCTCCAAGATCAATGTTCCACAGTAGACAAACCTAAACATAGAAACATAGAAAATAGGAGCAGGAGTAGGCCATTCGGCCCTTGGAGCCTGCTCCGCCATTCATTATGATCATGGCTGATCATCCAACTCAGTAACCTGTTCCTGCTTTCCTTTCCTGCTGGCCAACATACCATTTACCCTTTTTACCACCTGTTGCACCTGCATGCTTACCTTCAGCGACTGGTGTAGGAGAACCTAGCACCGATCCCTGCAGTATCCCACTAGTCACTGCATGCCATTTGGAAAATGACCTGTTTATTCCTACTCTTTGTTTCTGTCCATCGCAATACATTATCCGCAATCCTGTGCGTTTTAATTTTACACGCTAACCTCATATGTGAGACTTTGTCAAAATCCTTCTGAAAGTCCAAATAAGCCACATCCACCGGCTCCCTCTCATCAACTCTACGAGTTACATCCTCGAAGAATTCTAGTAGATTTGTCAAGCATGATTTCCCTTTCGTAAATCCATGCTGACTCTGTCCGATTCTACCACTGTTCTTCAAGTGCTCTGCTATAAAATCTTTGATAATGGACTCTAGGATTTTCCCCACTACTGACGTCAGGCTGACTGGTCTATAATTCCCTGTTTTCTCTCTACCTCCCTTTTTAAATAGTGGGGTTACATTAGCTACCCTCCAATCTGTAGGAACTGTTCCAGAGTCTATAGAATCCGGAAAGATGACCACCAATGCATCCATTACTTCTAGGGTCACTTCCTTAAGTACTCTCGGATGGAGATGGAGATGATCAGGCCCTGGGGATTTATCAGCCTTCAAATTTAGGGCGGCACAGTGGCGCAGTGGTTAGCACTGCAGCCTCACAGCTCCAGCGACCCGGGTTCAATTCTGGGTCCTGCCTGTGTGGAGTTTGCAAGTTCTCCCTGTGTCTGCGTGGGTTTCCTCCGGGTGCTCCGGTTTCCTCCCACATGCCAAAGACTTGCAGGTTGATAGGTAAATTGGCCATTATAAATTGCCCCTAGTATAGGTAGGTGGTAGGGAAATATAGGGACAGGTGGGGATGTGTTAGGAATATGGAATTAGTGTAGGATTAGTATAAATGGGTGGTTGGTGGTCGGCACAGACTCGGCGGGCCAAAGGGCCTGTTTCAGTGCTGTATTTCTAAACTTCTAAACTAAATCCCATCAATTTCCCCAACACCATTTCTCTACTAATACTGAATGCCTTCAGTTCCTCCCTCTCACTAAACCCTGTGTTCCCCAACATTTCTGGTATGTTATTTGTGTCCTCCTTTGTGAAGACAGAACCAAAGTATGCCTTTAGTTGGTCATCCATTTCTTTGTTCCCCATAATAAATTCCCCTGTTTCTGACTGTAAGGGACCTACATTTGTCTTCACCAATCTTTTTCTCTTCACATATCTATAGAAACTTTTACAGTCAGTTTTTATGTTCCCCGCAAGCTTACTCTCATACTCTATTTTCTCTTACTTAATCAATCCCTTGGTCCTCTGTTGCTGAATTCTAAACTGCTCCCAATCCTCATGTCTGTTGTTTTTTTCTGGCAAATTTGTATGCCTCTTCCTTAGACCTAATGCTATCTCTAATTTCCTTTGTAAGCCACGGTTTGGTTCCTTTCCCGTTTTACTTTTGTGCCAGACAGGATAAACAATTGTTCCAGTTCATCCATGTGCTCTTTGAATGTTTGCCATTGCTTATCCACCGTTAACCCTTTAAGTAACGTTTCCCAATCCATCATAGCCAACTCACGTCTCATACCTTCGTAGTTTACTTTATTAAGATTCAGGAGCCTAGTCTCAGAATCAATTACGTCACTCTCCATCTTGATGAAGAATTCTATCATATTATGGTCGCTCATCCCCAAGGGGTCTCGCACAACTAGATTGTCAATTATTCCTCTCTGATTACACAATACCCAGTCTAGGATGGCCTGTTCTCTCATTGGTTCCTCGATGTATTGGTCCAGAAAACCATTCCATATACACTCCATGAATTCCTCCTCTATGGTATTGTGACTAATTTGATTTGCCCAATCTATATGCAGATTAAAATCACCCATAATTGCAGATGTTCCTTTATCGCATGCATCTCTAATTTCCTGTTTAATGCCATTCCCAACATCACCACTACAGTTTGGGGGTCTATATACAACCCCCACTAATGTTTTTTGGCCCCTTAGTTTTCCCAGCTGTACCCATACAGTTTCCGCATCGTCAGAGCTAATATCCTTCCTCACTATTGCGTTAATTTCCTCTTTAACCAGCAATGCAACTCCACCGCCTTTCACTTTTTGTCTGTCCTTCCTAAATATTGAATACCCCTGGATGTTCATTTCCCATCCCTGGTCACCCTGCAGCCATGTCTCCGTAATCCCGACTATATGATATCCATTTACATCTATTTGCGCGATTAATTCATCCACTTTATTGTGAATGCTCCGTGCGTTAAGGCCCAAAGCCTTAAGGCTTGTCTTTTTAACATTACCTGTCCCCTTCCCACTATTTTTCACTGTGGCCCTGTTTGATTCTGACCCTTGATTTCTCTGCCTATCACTTTTCTTATTCCCATTACTGTCTTTTGTTCTTGTCCTTGATTCCCCCCTCCTCTGACTCCTTGCAAAGGTTCCCATCCCCCTGCCATTTTAGTTTAAAACCTCTCCAACCACTCTAGCAAATACTCCCCCTAGGACATCAGTCCCGGTCCTGCCCAGGTGTAACCCGTGCAGTTTGTACTGGTCCCACCTCCCCCAGAACCGGTCCCAATGTCCCAGGAATCTAACCCACCCATCCCCCACCACCCCCCTCACACCATCTCTTGAGCCACATATTCATCTGACATATCTTGCTATTTTTACTCTGACTAGCACGTGGCACTGGTAGTAACCCTGAGGTCACTACCTTTGAGGTCCTACTTTTCAACTTACTTCCTAACTCCCTATATTCTGCTTTTCGGACCTCATCCCTTTTTCTACCTACCTTGTTTGTACCAATGTGTACCACGACCATTGGCTGTTCACCCTCCCCCTTCAGAATGTCCTGTAACCGCTCTGAGACACCTTGACCCTAGCACTAGGGAGGCAATATACCATCCTGGAATCTCGTTTGCTGCCACATAAACGCCTATCTATTCTCATTACAATTGAATCCCCTATAACTATTGCATTCCCACACTTTTTACTCCTCCCCTGTGCAGCAGAGCCAACCGTGGTGCAACGAATTGGGCTGTTGATGCTTTCCCCTGAGAGGCCATTCCCCCCAACAGTATCCAAAGCGGTATATCTGTTTTGCAGGAGAATAGCCACAGGAGATTTCTGCACTGCCTGCCTAGTCCTCTTGCTCTGCCTGGTGGTCACCCATTCCCTTCCTGCCTGTGGAGTCTGAGCCTGAGGTGTGACCACCTCTCTATACCTGCTATTCATGATACTCTCTGCCTCGCGGATGCTTCACAGTGTCCCCAGCTACTGCTCCAGCTCTGAAACCCGGGCTTCCAGGAGCTGCAGCTGGAGACACTTCCTGCACACATGCTGGTCTCGGCTACCGGAATTGTTCCCGACTTCCCACATAGAGCACGAGGAGCAAACCATGGTTTTGAGCTCTCCTGCCATGACTTAACCCTTTAAATTAAACCTTATGGAAGATGCTTAATATCAAATAATATCAATTGCTGTGGAACTCTTCTTCCCTGGTCCTCTTTAATACAGAACTCCCTAAAAAACACAACTTACTCTATATGAAAATAAACTGTAGGCCTTTCTTAGCTTAGTTACTAAGCCAGTTATTTAGAGCTATTCCCTAACAGCAGTTACTCACCAACCAATCACCAATCACAGCTTTCCTGTGATGTCACTGTTGACTTTTTTTTTTCAAACTCCGACACTTCTATTAAAAAAAATTTTTCTTGAGGATTCATGTGTTAGAATTGTGGAGATGGAGTCATTGGACAGCGAACGTAATTCCATAGATGTTGGACTTTTTTTTATAAGAGAAGTATTGTTTGAAAACACCTTCACTGGAAATCACATGCCTTAAGCTCAATAAAAAACTGAACCTTGGTGACCTGCAGGAGATATTTACAGAGAAGTGCCATGTCACAATTTATGAGGGTCAGGAGGTTCTGACCTGCTGTTTCGTTTTGCTTCTGAGATATTGGGCTGAATTTTATGAGGCCTCTGGCGTTGGGGGTCATGGCGGGATGGACCTGCCACATTTTACCGCTGGTGGCAAGGCCTCAGTGCGGCAGCGGGGCCTTCATTTACATATTAAAATCAATGGAAATAAATTTAAATCAACTTACCTTGACCCAGCGGCCGTCCCATGCCGATCTTATGGCCGCCGGCCGAACTCTCGCGCCTTCGGAACTCCGTTCAGAGTTCCAAGGCGTGACACTGGTGGGGAGGGGGTGGAATTAAAATTTCAGGGTGGGGGGGGGAGTGGAGAGGGGAGAACTATTGTAATTGGTTGTAAGGATGGAAGGCAGGGGTTGAGGGTCAAAGGTGCTGAAGGATGTGGGTGAAAGGTTGGTATACTAAAAAGTTGTTTTCAGGGGGGATAGGTCATTTTATTTAGGGTGAACTCAGGAGGAGGGGGATTCAAAGTTTAGATAAAATTTTATGTTCAATTTTTGGCCAACAGAACCTTTAAAAATTTAAATTAAACTGCAGGGCGTGTGGGTTTCTGCTGGGTGCTCCGGTTTCCTCCCATAGTCAAAGACTTGCAGGTTGATGGATAAATTGGTCATTGTAAATTGTCCTTAGTGTAGGTAGGTGGGAAGAGAATTGTGGGGATGTGGTAGGAAATATGGTATTAATGTAGGATTAGTATAAATGGGTGGTTAATGGTCAGCACAGACTCAGTGGGCTGAAGGGCCTGTTTCAGTGCTGTATCTCTCTATGACTCTAAGGTTAATGACCCCACCACACATATGCATGCTCTAAACTATACATTATGTTGTTTATTATCCCTTTTCTGGACAGATAGATTATATCTACTGCTACACAACTGGTGCTCCAGAATTCCATTAATGCTTAAGAGGGATGATGTCATTAATCATTGTCAATGGCACAGTATGCTGCAATGCTGATGATTCAACTCTGGGACATGAGGTGCAAATTTTCCCCAAGGTGAGCAGTGTCGGTGTTATTTCTGGTTTGGCAAAACTTTAAATTCAACCCTGCCAACAAGGGGAAAATTAATTCAGATAATGAAATGTTTGACAAGGGGATTTTACACATTGAGAAGGACATAATTTCCAGCTGCTACCAGAAGAGTAATGGTTATTCCATTGATAGGATTAATTGTTGATTTTTAAGATGCCATTTGATTTTTATTTCAAAAATAAAACTTGCAGCATGCATGGCTGATTTTGTGTGCCACTGTGGGATAGCCAACCCATAGTCATGGCTGAATTAACAGTAGGTAAGTTTAGTGAAAAAGTAGATGGGACTAAAGAGGCAAAGTACACCAGTAGAAATCAGCATTTCTGCCATTCTTTACGCTACTCTGAGTCTTCCTCCCTGGTAAAACACAATAACTAAAATGATCCAAGGAAAAGGGATTCAGATTCCGCAGGTTTCCTCCTGACCATCTGCCATAAATTCAACAGAAGATCCATAGAAGCCCCAATGAAATGGCACAAATAATGTTTCGGCAATTTCTCCAGGGTTTCTGCAGATCTTCGTCCAAAACTATGGCAGATGGTCAGGAGAAAACTGACAGAAATTCAACCTAATTTGGTAAAGTCCTGTTAAAAGCCAGTCATAACGCTTGCAGAAATGTGCGAGCAGAATGTTGGTAGAGTTCGGAGTGAAGCACAAGCTGAAATTGAATTCTACGTCAGACTTTGACCTCATTTTACAAAAGAAGGGCAAGAGTTTGAAGAATCAGCATGACTGGTATTTTTTGTTTGAAATAATTTAAATTTAGTGCTGTCAATGATTATATGACAATTATATGGATACCTCATGTTCGTTTTATAAAATCTCATTGAAGAACCAAAATAATTTAGGGACAATAATTTGTTAAGCATGCAATGCAATTCTTATGTGTCTAGTGGCACACTGTGGCTACAGTATGCACAATCTACAGGCTGTACTGCAGCTACCTGCAAAACTTACTTCAATAACAACTTCCAGTCCTGTAACCTCTACCTCTAATTTCATTGTTACTGTATTATACTGCAGCAGTTCAATAAGAAGGCCCACCAGCAGCTTCTCAGCAAACTATGAATGCACAATCAATGCTAGCCTTGATAGCATCACTCACATCCTAAGAACATTTTTTAAAATCTGCTGAGAAACTTACACAATTACATTCTGTTTTCCGGCTCTGGAATGCACACTGTCACTCCACATAGACACAGGTGCAATTTGAAAGTAGACAAGCCTTAAAGAACCTCAAGTATACTTTAGGGCACCACTAGAATTTAACCAACCATAACAATGAAGGTTAGCAACTCATCAGGTAAGCTCCTCACTGCTTATCCAGGTAAGACCACCATTTAGCAAATTGGCTAGCCTGGTTTTCTTTGTGGAATGGTAAAACTGCCAACCTTCATTGGCAGGTCTGCCCCTTTAATCCCATCAATAATCCAGAATGGCATGGTCAAAATTTCCCATCAGAAAGCCATATCATCTGAAAGCCAGATCACAGCCAAATTATTTTAACCAGGCTGAAATGCAACTTTCAGATTTTCTCCCATTTATTGCCGGTTTTAATATACAGCTTGTCATCAGGGTCATTAAATAGCAGTAGCAAACAGGCCCTCTAATATCTGTTTAAAATCCATGGTTTCACGTTATTTCAGTCCATTGTAAAACTGCCCCACAGATTCAGTTCTGGTGCATGCAAAATACAGCATAAAAATTATTTAAAATCGATGATGAGGTAGACTCCAGGGTAAAGGTCAAGAGAGGTCTGCAATGTATCTGATACACAAAGTGTGAGTCTTGGATGGAGTTAGTTAACAAATAAGGTTGGTCACCAATATTCTTATTGTAAAAAAGGAATCTAAAAATTAAAAATAAGCAAAAATGTATCCGGTAAATTGAACAAAATTGTCCTCCCAGCCTGAACCTTTGCCCACTGGACTGCAGACTGAAAATTTGGGCATGTGCATCAGTGGGCTCCGCAGAATTTTCCAACCATTTAAAAATTTTTAGATGGAAAGTTCTGCAGGGCCCCCTGACCTCTGCTCCTGAATGCCCAGCAGGCATATTCATAGAATTATTCCAATAATATTACCTTTGTTGATACATGCAATATGAACCAAGGTAAATGAACACATCATAAATTTAAACTTACAAGTTCTGTTCATTTATTCCCATAGAAAACTATGTTTCACTTAAAATAATGGCTTTAAGTCTCTACTAGATTGCACTGGTTTTCTTGGCGCATTTCGACCAAAGTCAACGTAACCGCTGCAAAAGATTGCAGAATTTTAAGCACAACTTACGTTCAGTGCAACTCGGGTTTCCATGAACTTTTGCCCTAGTTTTCAAAACATGGTGCTGGAAGCTAGCCCTATTAACAAAACTGTCTCCAGGGTGAATTAATTACCACTGGACGTTTCTGCTAAGGTTGCATTTGCTGACAACGCTACCGCTAGTTGGCGCGGCAGTGGCACATGCGCAAATGCAGCATGTGCCACTAAAACGTCACAGTCTGCGACTTTAAGTAACTGCCAGGACTAAAGATGACGCTGCTCAAATAATCACACGGAGGCAACCTAACAAACACATGGTAGCACACTATGGCGGAGTGAGACAGCGGGCCGGGGCGAGAGGAGCGGAGTGGCTGGTGAGTGGGAGAGCAAACGGGCCGGGGATGGGGAGGAGCGCGCCGCGGCGCAGCCTGATGATGTCAGTGGCGGCCAGCGTTGTCAGTAATCACTTTGTTTTGCGAATTGTGCTCATTTCTGGGCCTTTGAGGAGACTCTAAAAATTAAGCTGGTTCTTTTGGGCACACTGACACTAAAAGGTACATTTTGCATATGATTGTTATTCTAGTTTACTAAGACGCTGACTAATATACCCCAATATAACTGAAAAATTGATTTACATATTTTTGAAAAGTGCATTTCAATAATTTAATATCACGTTACTGGAAGGTGGTGGATGAACACGTCGATTAAAAATGCTTATTTTTTTTTGTGACAAACGTAATTTTAGCTGTTTTAAGCAAAGTTCTCCGTTTTTCCACTTTTAAATATACGAAGGAAAGTTTTTTATTAAACAAAATTTTAAAAAGGATTGTTTTAAAATGCTGCCCAGCTGCACTGGCTCAAGGCAGATTTTGTATTTGTTGATGTGAAAATGAGTTTGAGCGGCAATTTCACCAAAAATGGAAGAAAGACTTGCATTTATGTAACACTTTTCACAACCACCAGACATCTCAAAGCACTTTCGAGGCAATGAAGTACTTTTGAAGTGTAGTCACTGTAGCACTGCAGGAAACACAGCAGCCAGTATGCACACAGCAAACTCCCACAAACAGCAATGTCATAATGACCAGATAATCTGTTGTTTGTGATGTTAATTGAGGGATAAATATTGGCAAGGGCACCAGGGATAACTCCCCTGCTCTTCTTCGAAACAGTGCCATGGGATCCTTTACATCCACCCGAGCAAGCACATGGGGTCTCAGTTTAATGTCTCATCCAAAGGACAGCACCTCCAACAGTGCAGCACTCCCTCAATATTTCATTAGAGTGTCAGCCTTGATTTTAGTGCTCAAGCCCTGGAGTGGGACTTGAATCCAGAACATTGGGCTGAATTTTACATCCCTGTGATGTCGGGGGTCGTGGTGGGGGG
Source organism: Heterodontus francisci (assembly GCF_036365525.1). NCBI lineage: Eukaryota > Metazoa > Chordata > Chondrichthyes > Heterodontiformes > Heterodontidae > Heterodontus > Heterodontus francisci. Next base: position 69,818,845 of record NC_090371.1, read on the forward strand.
CGGAGGGAGCAGGAAATGCGTCTATCAGAGGTCAGCCATGGGCCTTGATGCTGGGAAGGCCCGCTCCAATATTGCCAGCAGTGGCGAGGCCTCGTGGCAGACCCCAGCCGCTCAGCGACAGGAGTCAAATTTAAATATTTAAATATATTTAAATTAACAAATATATTACCTTCTCACTCACGCCGTCCATGCCGGTGCGATATTGGTGCTGGTGGCTGGCACTCCCCTGCCTTCAGAACCCCAGACGGGGATCCGAGGCAGAACACTGGTGGGGAGCGGGGTGCAGGTAAGTTTTTCAATGCGGAAGGTTGGGGGGAGCAATGCCAGAGTCATTTAATTGTTGTAGGGGATGGTGGGAAAGGGTAAATTGTAAAGTTTATGAACTTTGGGGGGAAGGTCAGGTGCACAAGGTAAGTGTATTTGGCAGGAGGAGAGGGCAGGTAATTAATTTGATGGTTATTGGAGGGGTGGGAGAGGGTCAAGATCAGCTTATTTAATTTTTTAAGATCAATGTAGCTTTAAATGTTTAGATTGCAATGTAGGACTCGAAGCCCTTTAAAAATGGCGATAGCGCCTGCGCAATGGTGGCTGACGCCATTGCTGAGGTCGGACAGCCTGCCCCCTCCACATCATCGGGGTGGGCAGTCCGTCACAGCCATTTAAATGAGCTGCTGCGCTGAATATGGCAGCAGTTCCGCGATGTGTGGTCTGCACGCGAGGACAGCCATTGTTTACGGCCGCCGCCAATTTCGGCAGCAGCTATGTAGAATGCAGCCCATTGTGACTCAGGCCAGAGGGCTACCCAGTGAGCCATTGTACTAATTCAAATCTTTAAAAGACAGTTGATGCCCTCATTATCTAATCAAACTACAACTAATATGGTGGGTATGTTGAGTTTAATCAGAGTTGAAGATGGAATATAACACACTAGTTATAAAGCAAAAACATATGACCGTGACTAGTAACGAGTACCGGTCTAGATCGGGCAGGACAGCTGTCATGCGTGAACAACTCTCTGTTTCCTCTTCTTTTTCTTTTCTTTTTGGTGCCTCACGTATTCATGAATTCTCAAACTAACCAAGAGTGTTAGCATGGATATATAGCCTTAGAAATTTCTCTCCACTGTCTACTGCACTGAATCTCTTACTTTAAACCTTTTACAGGGGTGAACTTGGATGCATTATTGACAAGGCCTTTTCGCCTACAGAAATTTACTTTATTACAAAATACCCGATAAAACATTAAGCTCTTTGTCTAGACCTTGGGTTTGAAAGCCTGCCTTTAATGTCATTTATCTGCCATGAACTTCTTGAGACTTCGCATGTACCTCCTGTCCTTGGGGAATAAATAAATGGCTGACCAACTAAATGCATACTTTGGTTCTGTCTTCACAAAGGAGGACACAAATATCATACCAGAAATGTTGGCGAACACAGGGTTTAGTGAGAGAGAAGAACTGAAAGAAATCAGTATTAGTAGAGAAATGGTGTTGGGGAAATTGATGGGGTTGAAGGCCTGATGGTATGCATCCCAGAGTACTTAAGGAAGTGGCCCTAGAAATAATGGATGCATTGGTGGTCATGTTCCAAGATTCTATAGACTCTGGAACAGTTCCTACAGATTGGAGGGTAGCTAATCAGGTAGCAGGACCGTATCTCCAACACAGAAGTCCTCGAGGCGGCCAACATCCCCAGCATATACACCCTACTAAGCCAGCAGCGCCTGAGATGGTTTGGCCATGTGAACCGCTTGGAAGATGGCAGGATCCCCAAGGACACATTGTACAGTGAGCTCGTCACTGGTAACAGACCCACCGGCCGTTCATGGCTCCGCTTTAAAGACATCTGCAAACGCGACATGAAGTCCTGTGACGTTGATCACAAGTCGTGGGAGTCAGTTGCCAGCGATCGCCAGAGCTGGTGGGCAACCATAAAGGCGGGGCTAAAGTGTGGCGAGTCGAAGAGACTTAGCAGTTGGCAGGAAAAAAGACAGAAGCGCAAGGTGAGAGCCAACTGTGTAAAAGCCCTGACAATCAATTTTATCTGCAGCACCTGTGGAAGAGTCTGTCACTCGAGAATTGGCCTTTATAACCACTCCAGGCGCTGCTCCACAAACCACTGACCACCTCCAAGCGCTTACCCATTGTCTCTCGAGACAAGGAGGCCAAAGAAGAAAGAAATGTAACCCCATTATTTAAAAAGGGAGGTGGAAAGAAAACAGGGAATTATAGACCAGTCAGCCAGATGTCGGTAGTGTGGAAAATTCTAGAGTCCATTATCAAAGATTTTATAGCAGAGCACTTAGAGAACAGGGTATAGTACAGGAAGACAGATTAATATCTGAATGGCTATAAACTGAGAGAGGGGAATATGCAACGAGACCTGGGTGTTCTCGTACACCAGTCACTGAAGGTAAGCATGCAGGTCCAACAGGCGGTAAAAACGGCAAATGGTATGTTGGCCTTCATAGCGAGAGGATTGGAGTTCAGGAGCAGGGATGTCTCACAGCAATTATACAGGGCCTTGGTGAGGCCACACCTAAATATTGTGTGCAGTTTTGGTCTCTTTATCTGAGGAAGGATGTTCTTGCTGTAGAAGGAGTGCAAGAAAGGTTTACCAGACTGATTGCTGGGATGGCAGGACTGGCGTACGAGGAGAGATTGAGTCGGTTAAGATCATATTCGCTGGAGTTCAGAAGAGTGAGGGGGATGTCATAGAAACCTATAAAATTCTAACAGGACTTGACGGGGTAGACACAGGAAGGATGTTCCGGAAGATGGGGGAGTCGAGAACCAGGGGTCATAGTCTAAGGATATGGGGTAAACCTTTCAGTACTGAGATGAGGAGAAATTTCTTCACCCAGAGAGTGGTGAGCCTGTGGAATTTGCTCCCACAGAAAGCAGTTGAGGCCAAAACATTGTATGTTTTCAAGAAGGAGTTAGATATAGCTCTTGGGTCTAAAGGGATCAAAGGGTAGGGGGCGAAAGCTGGAACAGGCAACTGAGTTGGATGATCAGCCATGATCATAATGAATGGCGGAACAGGCTCGAACGGCCGAATGGCCTACTCCTGCTGCTATTTTTTATGTTTCTATGTTTCTATGTTTGATCAATCAGTCCTGGGCCTTACATGATGCTTTGCCTTATCTCATCTCAAGCTCTTCTCCTTGATCAGCTTCATCCTCCCAGAAACATTCCATCTCTGGCACTCAAAGTTAATTTGCAGAAGTTTCATTATTTGTATCTGTCCCACTATCATTTATGTAAAGACTCAACACAATTTTGTAGTATGATTATTTAAATATTTAAGTTTCGCTCCCACTAGGCCTTGCCTGACCATGGCCCCATTTCAGGCGAGGTACAGCTGTTAACAGCTAAAAATATTGATTTCTCGACAAACAAAACCTTAAGCAGTTTCCAGGAAAACAAAAGTTACAGCACTAACCTATTCCTTTAGCTATTTCTGGCTGATACACATAAAGGCATACTCCTAATTTCTAACACCATGGCTGACACAAAAAAAAGGAAACTATACCCCAAATGAGGTTAGTATTTATTGATGTTGTTCCCTATGACAATAAAGATGTAACCTGAGGAGGGAATCACTGACATTGTATCAAAATTATTCATTCTGGTTAAGTTGAACCCTGGCTATACGTCGTCCAAAGTCCAGGCCAGAACTTGTACTGAGAAGATAAAGATCATTCACAGCTTTTAAATATATTTTGCTTGATGTGAACTAAAATGTTAAGTAACTAGTACCGAGTAGCAGTATTTGTGTAAATGTTCAATAGTGTGAGCATTAGATATTGGTCTGCAATTTGTGTAAACATTCTAATGAGAGACCATGCATTTTCGTCCATTACTTCATTTAATTACTGCTACCTTTTCTCCAGTAATTTCCATTCCTGTGGTCAGAGCATGCTTTGCTCACTTAATGAAGAGACCCGTTTCCATGGCATTTTCCTGCTAATAATTGCAGTTCTTGCTTAAAAGGGAATGGAGTCAAAAGGAAGCACATTTTATTCAAAGTATGCAGGCCATGGATCCTGGTTTAAGTACTAAACCTATCAAAGTGCACAGGATCAGGCTGAAGTTATCTAAATTAAATATGGCAAGTTGGGCACCTACATTACTAACATACGAGCATACGAATTAGGAGCAGGAGTAGGCCACTTGGCCCGCTTACCCCCCATATCCTTTGATCCATTTAAACCCAAGAGCTATATCTAACTCCTTCTTGAAAACATATGATATTTTGGCCTCAACTGCTTTCTGTGGTAGCGAATTCCATAGGTTCACCACTCTCTGGGTGAAGAAATTTCTCCTCATCTCAGTCCTGAATGGTTTACCCCATATCCTTAGACTATGACCCCTGGTTCTGGACTCCCCCACCATCGGGAACATTCTTCCTGAATCTACCCTGTCAAGTCCTGTTAGAATTTTATAGGTTTCTATAAGATTCCCCACTCTTCTGAACTCCAGCGAATATAATCCGAACCGACTCAATCTCTCCTCATCCGTCAGTCCCACCATCCCAGCAATCAGTCTGGTAAACATTTGTTGCACTCCCTCTATAGCAAGAACATCCTTCCTCAGATAAGGAGACCAAAACTGCTCACAATATTCCAGTTGTAGCCTCACAAAGGCCCTGCATAACTGCAGGAAGACATCCTGCTGCTGTACTTGAATCCTCTCGCCATGAAGGCCAACATACCATTTGCTGTTTTTACCGCCTGTTGGACCTGCATGCTTACCTTCAGCAACTGGTGTACAAGAACACCCAGGTCTCGTTGCTTATTCCCCTCTCTTAGTTTATAGCCATTCAGATAATAATCTGTCTTCCTGTTTTTGCTACCAAAGTGGATAACCACATTTATCTACATTATACTGCAGTTGCCATGCATTAGCCCACTCACTCAACTTGTCCAAATCACCCTGAAACCTCTCTGCATCCTCCTCACAACTCACCCTCCCACGCAGTTTTGTGTCATCTGTACACAGTACTCCAGATGTGGTCTCACCAATGCCCTGTATAGCTGAAGCATAACCTCCCTACTTTTGTATTCAATTCCCCTTGCGATAAACAATAACATTCTATTAGCTTTCCTAATTACTTGCTGTACCTACATACTAACCTTTTGCAATTCATGCACTAGGACACCCAGATCCCTCTGCATCTCTCACTATTCAGATAAGTTGCTTCATTTTTATTCTTCCTGACAAAGTGGACAATTTCACACTTTCCCACATTATATTCCATTTGCCAGGTCTTTGCCCATTCACTCAACCTATCTATATCCCTTTGTAGCCCCCTTATGTCCTCTTCACAAGTTACTTTCCTACCTATCTTTGTGTTATCGGCAAATTTAGCAACCATACCTTTGGTCCCTTCATCTAAGTCATTTATATCAATTGTAAAAAGTTGAGGCCCCAGCACAGATCCCCGTGGCACACCACTCGTTACATCTTGCCAACCAGAAAATGACCCATTTATGTCTACTCTCTGTTTCCTGTTAGCTAGCCAATCTTCTATCCATGCCGATATGTTACCCCCTACACCATGAGCTTTTATTTTCTGCAATAACCTTTGATGTGGCATCTTATCAAATGCCTTCTGGAAATCTAAGTACAATACATTCACCAGTTCCCCTTTATCCACAGCACATGTAACTCACTCAAAGAACTCCAATAAATTGGTTTAACATGATTTCCCTTTCACAAAACCATGTAGACTCTGCCTTATTATCTTGAGTTTTTTCTAAATGCCCTGCTATACTGTCTTTAATAATAGCTTCTAACATTTTCCCTAAGACAGATGTTAAACTAACTGGCCTGTAGTTTCCTGCTTTCTGTCTCCCTCCCTTTTTGAATAAAGGAGTTATATTCACTATTTTCCAATCTAATGGAACCTTCCCCAAATCCAGGGAATTTTGGAAAATTAAAACTGACACATCAACTATCTCACTAGCTACTTCTTTTAAGGCCCTAGAATGAAGTCCATCAGGACCCGGGGACTTGTCAACCCGCAACTCCATCAATTTGTTCAGTACCACTTCTTTGGTGATTGTAATTTTCTTGAGTTCCTCACCCCTTCCATTTCCTGACTTACAGCTAATACTGGGATGTTACTTTGTATCCTCAAATATCTGTCCAATTCATCTCCTTTTAATCCATTATTAATTCACCAGACTCACTTTCTATTGGACCAACACTCACTTTGTTAACTCTTTTCTTTTTTAAATATCTATAGAAACTCTTACTATCTGCCTTCATATTTCTCGCTAGCTTTCTGTCGTACTCTAATTTTACCTTCCTTATCAATCTTTTGGTCATTTTTTGCTGTTGTTTGTATTCTGTCCAATCTTCTGTCCTGCCTCTCATCTTTGCGCATTGTAGGCTTTTTCTTTAAGCTTGATACTATCTTTAACTGTTTTAGTTAACCACAGATAGCGGGTTCCACCCTTGGAATTTTTCTTCCTCATTTAAATGTATCTATTCTGTGTATTCTGAAATATCCCCTTAAATGTCTACCACTGCATCTCTATTGACCTATCCCTTAACCTGATATGCCAGTTCACTTCAGCTAATACTGCTTTCATGCCCTCATAATTGCTCTTATTTAAGTTTAAAATACTAGACTTGGACCCACTCTTTTCTCCCTCAAACTGAATGTAAAATTCAATCATATATTATGATCGCTGCTACCTAGGGGTGCCTTAACTATGAAGTCATTAATTAATCCTATCTCATTGCACAATACCAGGTCTCCTATAGCCTGCTCTCTGGTTCTCTGGTTGGCTCCAAATTTTATTTTTCCAAGAAATCATCCCAAAAACATTCTATGTAGTCTTCATCTAAGCTACCTCCACCCATCTGCTTTTTCCAGTTTATATGTAGGTTCAAATCCCCCATAATTATCGCTGTACCTTTCTGACATGCTGCCATTATTTCTTCCTTTATACCCCAGTCTGGTTAATGTTAGGTGGCCTGTACACCACTCCCACAAGTGACTTCTTGCCTTTATGATTTCTCATCTCTATCCAAACTGCTTCTGCATCCTGGTTTCCTGAACTTAGGTCATCCCTCTCTATTGCACTAATACCATCATTAATTAACAGAGCTACCCCACCATCTTTTCCTAGCTTCCTGTCCTTCCTAAATATTATGTACCCTTCAATATGAAGGTCCCAATCTATGTCGTCCCTGTAATGACTATCAGATCGTACATATTTACTTCTATTTGCGCTCTCATTTCATCTGTTTTGTTTTGAATGCTACATGCATTCAGATACAGAGCATTTAGTTTTGTCCTTTTATTATTTTTGTAACCACTAGCCTTATCTGTTGATTTACTCTTAGATTTGTACGCTCTGTTCCTTCCCGTCACAGTCTGTTTATCATTTCCCATATTAATATCTTTTTCTCTTGCCTTGTCTCTACTCCTTGATTTACCCTATCTTCCCAAATTTGATCCCTTGCCCCACTATTCAGTTTAAAACCCTCTCTACTTCCCTTGATATGCGGCTTGGTAGAACACTGGCCCCAGCACGGTTCAGGTGTAGATCGTCCCAATGGTACAGCCACCAATTTCCCCAGTACTGGTGCCAGTGTCCACAAACCGGAACGCACTTCTACCACACCAGTCTTTGAGCCACGCATTAATTTTTCTCATCCTACTTGCCCTATGCCAATTTTCATGTGGCTCAGGTAATAATCCAGAGGTTCTGCTTCTTAATTTGGTGCCTAATTCCTCATACTGACTATGCAGAACCTCTTTCCTTGTCTTGCCTATGTTGTTGGTACCTACATGGATCCACCCCCTCCCACTGTAAATTCCTCTCCTGCCCTGAGCAGATGTCCCAAACCCTGGCACCGGGCAGGCAACACAGCCATCTGGACTCTTGTTCTTTGTTGCAGAGAACAGTGTCAATCCCCCTAAATATACGGTCCCCTACTACCACTACATTCCTTTTTTCTCCCTCCACTTGAATGGCTTCCTGTACCATGGTGCCATGGTCAGGTTGCTCATCCACCCTGAAGCCCCCACTCTCATCCAAACAAGCTGAAAGAGCCTCAAACCTGTTCGACAATCGCGAAGGCTGAGGCTCCTGCACTCCTGCCCGCTGGGTCCCCTTACCTGCCTCACCTGCAGCCACACTCTCCTGTCCCTGACCATTGACCAACTCAGAAGACCCTGTCCTAAGGGGTGTGACCGCCTCCTGGTACAAAATGTCTAGGTAACCTTCCCCTCTCTGATGTGTCGCTGAGGTCAATGATTCTGAGCTGAAGCTCTTCGAGCCCCAAACACTTACTGCAGGCACGTTTGCCTTGGATCACACTGGCATATCTTGAACCTCTCAGAGGATAAAGCTACATGGTGCCAGAGCCTCGGGAGTTGGGCATCTGGGAGTTCCCTGGAAAACTCCTCAGAGTGAACCATCAGCCCCCTTTATAAGAGGGCACAAAGATTATGCCCAGGCTTTTCAGATCTTTGGGGGGTCCTGGCCATGACAGATGTAGATCCCCAGATGAGCCTGCAATAAATAATCAGTGAGCCGAAACACCTCCTTTCACTTGCTTAATAAACAATAGGGTGAAAAGTTATCAGGGGTAGTCAGGAATGTGGAGTTGAGGTCACAATCAGATCAGCCAGGAACTTGTTGAATGACGGAGTGGGCTCGAGGGGCCATGTGGCCTACTGCTGCTCCTAAATCATATGTTCGTATGTCTAGTATACTAGCCCACTACTCTGAGACCAGACCAGGTATAAGAAATCTCCAGGCCTGGGATTTCCTTTCTCAGCTACTTCCCTCTTACACCAATATACTTGTTCAGGATGGAAGACTTGGAGAGCATTTTGAATCAATATGTCCCACAGACTTTTCTTCCTCGCCAAACAATTTCATTTCTTAAATAAGAAGGATTTCATAATGGTTAGCTTTACTTCAGAACTGTAAGTGCACTCCATTCTATCAAGTACAACGTATTCATAATTCTTATCAGGAAAAATGTTTCTAAGTAACAGATCATAATTTCACCTTAAAAGTATGACATTTCTTCCCACTGTTCCTGCTGAGGATGCAATTAAGTGTCAATTTAGTTCAGTTTATAGAAATCTCCGCCTGCATTTTCATTTCTGAGTGGGGAGCCCAATATCAGGATAATGCACCGACCCCAGATGGCATTGGCGTTGCACAGCCACCGCGATTTTTGAATGAAATGCCAATTAGTGGCCAGAGGGTGCACTCACCATCCAATTAAGGATGGTGGGCAGACACCAGAAGCCGGAGGGCCAATAGGTGACCCTCCAGCACTGAAGGAGCTGCAGCTTGCCAATGCAGGTAAGGGAGAGAGAGTTACTCAGGATGGAGGTGCCCTCTCAGCACTTTTTACAAACTTTTAAAAAAGAAATGGCCACAGCTGCTAGATCACCATTGTGGAGGGAAAATCCCTCCACAGGTCAGCCTGTGGCCGCAACTGTAGCCATATCGGTATGGTGGCTGCGAGGGTTGGCGGGGTGAGGGGGGGTGGTGTTTGGTGGGTGGCTTCAAACTGATTCTGGAGAGCTGGCCCCCTGAGTCTGCCCCTGGAAGGCTACCTCCAGGCCTCTGTCAGGCTCCAGATGCTGCGGGGAGCCCACAGACTGACTAGAAAATTCTAATTGGCCTCTGATCATTTGGTTTAATAGGCCTTTTAACTATGCTAACAAGCTACCCACTGCTTGTGGGCTTGTAGCCATCACCCTGTCCAACTTGCCTCCTTAAAAATGGCCCGGAGGCAGGAAAATGCCAGCACACAGGCACACAGGCCAGTGCTGGGATATTCCGGGCCCGTCTGCCTCCTTCCAAATTCCAGCCACTCATCTCTGAGTCCTATTCCAGGATTTTGAACACATAAGCAAGGCTGTCAAGTCATTATAGTAATGAAGGAGTGGTGCTGCACTTTAAATTGGAAGGCTGATTTTCCTCTTGAAGCACCTGATGGGTACAGTGTACTGCAGGTGTACTGTGCCACCACAGCACTTGAATTTCCTGCCCCAGAGTATTTGCCTGGCATAGGTGCTCTCCTGGCATAGACTCAACCCCATATTTTGGGATTAGGCCTGCTATTGGCTGTCAGAATCTGGCCCTTCTGGCTGCTGTTAGAATCTTTGGAGGGCCCTGGTATGAACCACACAATCACATTTTTTCAAATGCCCTTGCACTTGGACAAAGTGACAGGAAAGTGAGACAGTTGGCTGAGAATGCCCTTTACCACCTCAGTTACAACAGTTATAGCAGTTAGGTGAGTTTGAACATACTCAAAGAACCCTGAGGCAACACTGGAGGAATAGAAACTTGATACAACAGATCTCTGCTGCCATTTCCTCTTCACTATCCATGGGAACTGAGCATTCCCAGATTGTGAAAAGGAAAATCTTTGTAGAGATGTTAAAATAAAGTCCTGCCTTCTTGCTTAGCTGGATGTTGAAGATCCATGGCGGCACAGTGGCGCAGTGGTTAGCACCGCAGCCTCACAGCTCCAACGACCCAGGTTCAATTCTGGGCACTGCCTGTGTGGAATTTGCAAGTTCTCCCTGTGACCATGTGAGTTTCCTCCGGGTGCTCCGGTTTCCTCCCACAGCCAAAGACTTGCTGGTTGATAGGTAAATTGACCATTATAAATTGCCCCTAGTATGGGAAGGTGGGGCCTGTTTCAGTGCTGTATCGCTAAATAAATAAAAATATTTCCTGTGTGAGTAGTCACCTAAACAGGATCCATTGTTGGAGGTAAAAGTGGCACCACAAACAGAGAGCTAAGTATCTGAAACCTTATTTGGGGATTTAGATAATCCAAATGAGATGTTTAACAGATCTCCTATAATTGCAGCACAGCAAGCTGATCCAGAGTTACACCAAATATCACCGATGGCTCTGAGAAGCTGAGGCGAAAGGAGTTCCAGAAGGCAAACCGGGTTTTGAGGAGAAAATGAAGACCACCTCATAGACCTGCGGATGAAGACTGGACAGTTGTTGAACAGATAGCGGTCAATCCCGCCATCCCAGGAATCAGTCTGGTAAACCTTTGTTGCACTCCCTCTATAGAAAGAACATCCCCCTGTCAGATAAGGAGACCAAAACTGCACACAATATTCCAGGTGTTGCCTCACCAAGACCCTGTATAATTTTAGGAAGACTTTGTTGCTCCTGTACTCGAATCCTCTCAAGATGAAGGCCATTTACCTTTTTTACCGCCTGTTGCACCTGCATGCTTACCTTCAGCGACTGGTGTAGGAGAACACCCAGGTCTCGCTGCATATTCCCCTCTCTCAGTTTACAGCTGTTCAGATAATAATCTTTGTTTCTGGTATTGCTACCAAAGTGGATAACCTCACATTTATCCACATTATACTGCATCTGCCATGCATTAGCCCACAAACTCAACTTGTCCAAATCACCCTGAAGCCTCTCTGCATCCTCCTCACAACTCACCCTCCCACCCAGTTTTGTGTCATCTGCAAATTTGGAGATATTACATTTAGTTCCCTCATCTAAATCATTAATATATATTGTGAATAGCTGAGGTCCTAGCACCGATCCCTACGGTATCCCACTAGTCACTGCCTGCCATTCGGAAAAAGACCCATTTATCCCTACTCTTTGTTTCCTGTCTGCCAACCAATTTTCTATCCATCGCAATACACTACCCCCAATCCCATGCGCTTTAATTTTTCACGCTAATCGCTTATGTGGGACTTTGTCGAAAGCCTTCTGAAAGTCCAAATAAACCACATCCACTGGCTCCCCCTCATCAACTGTACTAGTTACATCCTCGAAGAATTCTAGTAAATTTGTCAAGCATGATTTCCCTTTCGTAAATTCTCTGTTCAATTCTACCACTGTTCTCTAAGTGCTTTGCTATAAAATCTTTGAGAATGGGCTCTAGAATTTTCCCCACTACTGACGTCAGGCTGAGTGGTCTACAATTCCCTGCTTTCTCTCTAACTCCCTTTTTTAAATAGTGGGGTTACATTAGCTACCCTTCAATCTGTAGGAACTGTTCCAGAGTCGATAGAATCTTGGAAGATGACCACCAATGCATCCACTATTTCTAGGGCCACTTCCTTAAGTACTCTGGGATGCATACCATCAGGCCCTGGGGATTTATCGGCCTTCAATCCCATCAATTTCCCCAACACCATTTCTCTACTAATACTGACTTCCTTCAGTTCCTCTCTCTCACTAAGCCCTGTGTTCGCCAACATTTCTGGTATGATATTTGTGTCCTCCTTTGTGAAGACAGAACCAAAGTATACCTTTCGTTGGTCAGCCATTTCCTAATTCCCCACAATAAATTCTCCTGTTTCTGACTGTAAGGGACCTACATTTGTCTTCACCAATCTTTTTCTCTTCACATACCTGTAGAAACTTTTACAGTCAGTTTTTATGTTCCCCGCAATCTTACTCTCATACTCTATTTTCCCCTTCTTAATCCCCTTGGTCCTCCTTTGCTGAATTCTAAACTGCTCCCAATCCTCGTGTCTGTTGTTTTTTCTGGCGAATTTATATGCCTCTTCCTTGGATCTATTGCTATCTCTAATTTCCCTTGTAAGCCATGGTTTGGCTCCCTTTCCCGTTTTACTTTTGCGCCAGACAGGGATAAACAATTGTTGCAGTTCATCTATGCGCTCTTTAAATGTTTGCCATTGCCTATCCACCGTCATCCCTTTAAGTAACGTTTCCCAATCCGTCATAGCCAAAGAGGGGACCCCTTCGACCCCTCCTCACCTGATCGTAACAGTTAGCAAAAATATATCTATCTCAGATTTAAATTGAATAATTGATCCAGCATCTACACTGCCCTGTCAAACACATCCAGGGCAAGACAAGATGGATTAGATGCAGAGTGGAGTTCCCTCTTCTCTGTCCAATCAAACAGTACCTTAACCCGATATCATATCCAATTCCTACATTAACCATCTTGTGTCTATGCTCAATGATACTGGCAATTTGATATCAATTTATGCCAAATTGTGTGCAATTTCCATATTAGCTAAATCCTTGTAGGACCATCAGTCATGGATGAACTTTAATCCAGACCCCACAGGTGATCATCCCGTTGAGCCATCTGGTCCCCGTTCAGAACCCTTTCCATCAGCTAGTCTCACAAGCTGAAGGCACATTCAGCATTTCTGTCCACCAGTTTATACCTGGTTCATGTCTATGGGTAGATGCTGAGAGGCTGTTTCCTCTAGCTGGAGAATCTAGAAATAGGAGCTGGATTTTGTGATGCCATTGGGGTTCCTGGCACCAGGCCGAAAAGTTGGGGGGAGCCCTGCCTTGCCCTTTTCGACCTCCCCCGGTGCAATCCTCTGTTGTTCAAGAAGCAATGTTACTGGTGCTGGGATCTACATCCCTTTAAAGATGCAGATCCTGCCTCTAAGAGCTACTGGCCAATCACAGGGCCGGCAGCTCAGCAGTATTGGTGGCACCACTGGGAGCGGTGGCCACTGCCGATACTGCAGAGATCTTGGACCCATGCCCAGCGATGGAACCCCGGATCTCAGGTAAGTGAGGCGGGATCACCAGAGCCAGTCCAGAAGGTCCCGGCAAGGGGGTGGGAGGGTGGGCGTGTCATGTGGGGTGGTTGGGGGGGGAGTGGGGGTGGTGGTCTCCTGGGAGATGCAGGCGGGGGTACTTAATGGGTGAGAGATTGCACACGGAGAAGGGAAGCCTCCCCCCCCCAACCAAGACCGCAGCGAGGGCGTTTCATATTACAAGACATCCTCCCCGCATTGTGGAGTCACCTGCCGGCGATGGTCCCTCCTCTCCCCCGCTTTCTGTCATGATTCTATGAGCCCCCTGCCTCTCACTCCATCTCAGGGGCCCCATTAAATCCAGCCCTAGGTGTCACAGTCTCAGGATAAGAGGTCAGCCATTTGGGACTGTAATGAGAAATTTGTTCACTCAGAGGGCTGTGAATGCTCGGTCACTGAGTACATTCAAGACCAAGATTGTTGATTTTTGGGCATTAAGGGAATCAAGGGAAGTGGTGATTGGGCAGGAAGATGTGGTTGAGATAAAAGATCAGCCATGATCGTATTGAATGGTGGAACAAGCTCAAAGCGCTGAATGGCCTAATAATGCTCCTATTTCTTAAGTTCTTATGGTTTTATCAATTGTTCTTTGCAGACGAGGGTTTCAAACTTCTATCACCTTTTGCATGTAGGACTATTTCCAAACGTTGCTCCTAGAAGATTTGTCTCTAATTTTTAGGCTATGTCTCATAGTCCTGGACTCCCCAACCAGTAGAAATAGTTACTTTCTACCTATCCTATCTGTTCCCCTTAATATCTTGGAAACTTCGATCAAATCACCTTCTAAATTCCAGGGAATGCAACCCCTTGTGTGATTTTTGTGTTTGTGTAATCTCTCCTCGTAATTTAAAACTTGGAATCCAGATATCATTCTGGTAAATCCATTCTGCACTTCCTCTACAACCAAGATATCCTTGCTATGGTGTGGTGCCCAGAACTGCTCACAGTATGGTGTGGCCTAAGCAGTGCTTTGTATAGCTGCAGCATAACTTCTAGTCCCTTGTATTCTAGCCGTCCAGGTATAAAGGCCAGCATTCCATTAAGCTTTTTGATTATTTTCTGTATCTGTCCATGACATTTTCATGATCTATGTGCAGGGACCACTGCTCTTTCGAAATTTTCACCATTTTATAAGTACTCTGATCTATCCTTTTAGGTCCAAAGGGGGCAAAGTCCAAAGTCCAAAGAGTACGGAGTTCTGCTGGTGTGTTAGTCAACATTATTACCTCAACCAATACCACCAAGTAATAGATTATTTGATCATTGAGTCTTACTCAAGGTTATGGATTTTTTGTGCACAAAATTGTCTTTGGAAAACATACAAAATTGTTCCACCAATGATCATGTAAAGCCACAACAAATTATTTGCTTTAATAGAAATAGATCACAGCAAACCAGGAGAGGGCCGAGCATTTGGTCTTAGGAGGAGAAATAACAAGAGGCTGGAAAACAGTTACTGAACACCACACCTGCAGTAAAATGAGCAAATATCGTCTCAAGGCCAAGCACTGTACATACCGTACCCTACACAGATTTCACCCTGCCAATCTTAAAGATGCAGGAGCAGCTGCAGCCACAATGGGAACATTTAAACCTAACTCACTGTGTTGGAAACCCAGAGAATCAGGTGCAATGTTGGTTTTACAATATTACTCATTGACTTCAATGGAGAGTAAAATCAGTCAGGTGTAAAACCAACATTGCACCAAATCCCGTTAGTTTCCCGACTAGCGGGATAGATTAAAATTGCCCCCATTGGGCGTGGTATAAAAATCAGCGTTCCACCTGAGCCTGTGGGTTTACCACCTATACAATTAGGCTAAAATTGCCCCCACTGACTCCCTCCTACATATTCTGGTTGGGCTCCTGTATTCGTTCATTGCAGATGGTAATCGGGAGACTAAAAGAACAATGCCAGGTCTTCAAATACAAAGGACCAGCTCAGAATGTGTTGGACCTACTCACTAGAGTAGGGGAGAAAACACCCATAACATAGTGACCAGCTGAGATCTTGCTGCTGATGCAACACTGAGGGAATGTTGCACAGTTTGAGGTCCTGGCTTTTGGATGAGAAGTTATGCCAAATCCCTACCTGCCTTCTCATAAAGATTCAAAGAAGAGCAGGGGAACTCTTCTGGTGCCCTGACCAACACCTACCCTCAAACAACATCACTAAATCAGATTATAAAGGCAAAATACTGCAGATACTGGAAATCTGAAATAAAACCAAAGAAGTGCTGGAAATACTCGGCAGGTCTCGCAGCATCTGTGGAGAGAGAAGCAAAGTCAACGTTTCATGTCAGTGGTCTGGTCATTTATCTCATTGCTGTTTACAGTACCTTGCTGCATATAAATTGGCTGTCATGTTATCTTACATTACAACAGCGAGTAAACTTCAAAAAGCACTTAATTGGCTGTGAAACCCTCTGCAACATCCTCAAGATATGAGAAGAGCAATATAAATGCAAGTTCATTTTCATGAGATCTGAAAAAGTGCATAACCCCTTCTATGATGGAATGCAGTCTTGCCCATAACAAGCATGAGAGTGAAACTTCTGTGGAACATAACCCAATATTCAGACTCTGTTTGGAACTGGAGAAATATCAAAGAAATAACTTGTATCAAAACAGTACCTTGTCAGATGCTCAAGCAGATGATGGTGAAAATATTTGAGACATTGTTTAGGCCATAGTTGAGTATTGTGTGCAGTTTTGGCTACCCTATGATAGTAAAGATATCCAAGCAATGGGAAATGTGCAACACAGATTTGACATAGATTGATACCATGAATGAGGGAATATAATTATGGCGAAAGATGTAAGAGAACTAGAGCCATATTTATTGGAAGAAAGAAGGTTAAATGAGATCTAATATAAATATTCAAGTTTATGAAAGGGTTTGAGAGGGTATATAATGAATGCATTCAGTAATTGGTAGCAAAAGGCATAAACATATTACTGGAACAGTAAAAGGAAAGGTTAAAAGCAATTTTTCCATCAAAAAGGTTACTGAAAAGGCATGGGTGCAGTACCAAAAATGGCCATTGAGACATTTAAAAGGGAGTTAGATGAAACACTTGAAGAACACACATATTAAGAGGTTTGGGGAAAGAGCAGGGAAATTGATTAAAATAGATAGCTCCAATGGGGGAGCTGCCACTGGCATTGGTGCATAGGCTCAATGGCTTTCTTCTGAAGCAAAATTTCCATGATATATGTGAAGTACCTTTGGGATGAAGCTGCACCACTGTTACAAAATGTCTCATTTTCTTTTTGAGGGAAAGGTCAGTTCTTCTGTGCCAAGTTTTCCCTTGAGGGCAGAAGGCAGGTGGATCTTTGCCCTAGAAAGGGCACTTCATTTATGATTACATGTTTAGCAAAAGAAATGGGCCTAGTAGTCCACTGGTTTCTGTCCTATGAGTCATAATGTCATGGCAATGAATTAATAATAATGTTTGCTGTGTCACTGCTCTATAAAATCCCATTTGTGCTTTACACGCTTATGGTAAGTGAAGTCTAAAAGCTTACTGATGTGTGTACTATTAGTGTCTGGTGTTGGATTTTACCGCATGACAGAGTAACTCAGCCTGTCTGACCTGCTCACCTGGCACACTAAAGAAAATGAAAATAGTCAGCTTATGACATAGGTAAGTACAAATCATTAGTAACTTCTAAGAATGAAATGGGTACCTTGATGACAATAAATTTTATTTTATCATAGTGCAATGCATAGTAATCGACACTCAATACAATGAATAATATATTTACTAATGTAATGTGTTATTAGGATTTCCAATTTGACTGATAAATTAGATAACATTTTCATTATTACGAACATACATAAGAACATATGAATTAGGAGCAGGAGTTAGCCATAAGATGGACATAATAATGTAAAAATTGTGTGCTCACATTAAACATGAGTGAGAATGTGTTATGGACCAGCAGCATATATGGGAAATCTCTAAGTATGTCATCAATTGAGAATGAGGCCATCACAGTTTATTAATTCACTGGCAATTTGAAGGCATGTCACAGCACATAATACTCTTGTGTCACCTTACTTAATATATGTCTTGTGTCACCTTTGTCAGTCCCATACTGAGAAACTGATGTTATAGCAAGCTGGGGCTGCCCCTACTAGCTGACCAGTTCACATTACAGGTAGGGAGTATTTGACAGTTATATTTTTGCTTTTACAGTTATTATTTTTTGTCCCTCCAGGTTTCTTCTCCTGAAGGTTTTGACTCAGTAAAAGTTTCTCATGTGCTGGATGCTTTCTGATATTTCACCTAAGTGGCCACTCTTTGTTTGTGATTCTAAAAAATGAGAGCCAGCCCACAGCCCTCACATACACCCTTTCTAGCAAGGCGATTGGACAGTGAACAAGAATAGAAATCCTGGTTGATTGTCTCTTCTCAAGCACAGAAGGCTGAAACCAATTGTAGGGCTCCAACTCTCATAACTGATATCAACCAGCTCAGCACAGAACAAGATTGAATCTATGACCTTCCTGATGAAACCAACCTTGACTATACAATCACATGATTGTGCAAAGAACCTGGCTTACAGAGGATGCGCAAAAAGCTGCCTGAATCTAAATACCAAAAACATTGGTACATGAAACTTGAGTCGATTTTCAACTGTGGTGTCTATCGTGTGTGTGGTCGGTGGAATAATTAGAACACCAGCCCAAATGCATCAGCAGGAGGCCCAATCCATTTTGAGGGCCAAGTAGCAATTTTATTTAACAGGTGACTAGAGTGTTCTGAGCGCCGATTGGCAGTTTATCGTTTCAGTGGTGAAGGAAATCTGGCGACCCATCCCTGGAGCAGAGACGACGACAAAACAATAAAGGGGATGGCTGGGCTGATCTGGGGCTAGGGGCACAGTGGACATTGATAGCAATGGTGAGGAGGACTGTCAGGGAGGAATAAGGAAAGCAATTCTGCTTGTCCTGCTGCCAGAAGAACCTCAACAAAATGTTTTCCAACCTTACCTTTAACCTTTCTAATCTTTAAGGGACGCTTGTTCTGGCCATTTCCCACTCTGCGCAGTGGGTGGGTCCAGCAGTCAGTGGGCACAAAACAGCATTGTGGTCCAAACAACATCATGTATGGTATAATGTGTATGGTATAACGAGACTCCCATCTACTTCTAGTAGAAACACTAGGGGCTGAATTTTTAAATGCTGACGGGAGCGGGAGCGGGTGCACGTGCGATTTAAAAATCGCATTCCTGGAGGTCAGCACTGGATCTCGCTGCCTCCGGAACGCAAAGTGATTTTGAAATGGATGCCAAGAGAGGGACACAGGAAACCCAAACACCTGCAATTAATTTGCCGTTGAGCTCATTGACAGGAGCAGTTTGCAATATTCAATGAAAGGAAACGGGGAAAACACAATGTCTGGAACAAGGCAGGGTGTAGAAGGTGTGAACACTTTGGGGGACCATGAGGGCTATTGGAAGGGCTGTTTAACATATTACATAAATGCAGAATAAAGCTCAGCTGCTCAAACAGTGTCACAGACTAGCCATTGCTGGAACGGAAAGACTTCCATTTGTGCGTGGCGAGTGGTAGGAATCTGGAGAGGGACGTGAGGCTGCTGGCAGGGGACGGTCTGGTGAACGAAATGAGCACCAACTGAGGGAGTTAAGATAGGAACAGGCAACTCTGACATTGGACGGAGCAACCAGCATGAGCTTCAGCAGAGGCAATCTCCTGGGCAGGAGGAGGTCAGAGGAACTGGTCTGTAACTGCAGGAAGTGAATCTTGCAGGTCTGCGCCTGATTCCTGGGCACCTGTCATGACTCCTTTGCTCTCCAAGAGTCCCAGGTGCTGCACATCTTCAGGTTCACATCCAGACTCTATGGGTGGCTGCTTGGGGATAAGGGTTTATCCCCTAAAGAGATGGCTCCTGATGCTCGTCCACTACCCAGACACGAATGGAGAGAGGCGCTACAACCAGAGCCACGTATTAACACAGACCATCAAACAGACCTTTGTCATCTTGAAGATGTACTTCCATTGCCTTGACCGGTCAAGTTGTGCCTCCAGTATGAGCCAGCCAGAGTCTCGTATTGTGGTCATCTGCTGGACCCTGCACAACATAACTATACAAAGAGGCTTGGAGCTGGATGAACAGGAGGAGCTGGAACACCACTCCACCTCGGAGGAGGACTGGGAGGAGGAAGAGGAGGAGGGAGGGATTGCTCCAGAAGTGGCCGGTGCCCAGGCATTGGAGAACGCCTACCAATGCCATCCCAGACTGCAGGCTGGCATGGCCGCAAAGGCTATGCTGATTCAGCAGCGCTTCACCTGATCACCTCCTAACCTATATGACAGATGATCCCAAAACTCACCTTCCAGGTTGGAGAGCACTCATTCTCCAATGACCCATATCTGAGGAGTCCCATTGCCAACCATGATCATAGAGAATGAGGTTTCCACTCCCACCATTCTCCAACATCACAGAGCATGTAAAAACAACAATACCAGGCCTGCTGGCCCCCACCCTCCCCCCAGCTCCCTCACTGAAACTCCATCCCCCTTTTGACATGAAGCGTCAATAACACACAGATCAGTTTGAATACATAAAAAATTGATATTGAAATGAAAACAAAACAGCAGACAAATGCACCCAGGGTTCCCCATTAAATGAAAGCAATGATGTGGCACCTTTCTTTTCCTACCACTTTGATAAGGTGATCCTGTTGTGGCAGAGAATGAGGCGGAGGCAGCCTGCTGTCCAGTCTTTGCCACTGGCTGAGATGCCCATGGCTTCAGTCCTCGTCTTGGAGGTGCCCATGGGGGATCCTCCACATGCTGCCACACCGAGGTCATTGCAGGGGCAGCATCTGTCACAGGGCCCTATGGCACAAATAGTTCCTGAGTTGGAAGGGGTGAGGGGCTGAAGGGTGATGCCAGTGGTCCCTTCATCTGCTGTTTCAACTGCCTCAGCCCTTTCCTGGTGCCCTTGGATGCTGGATAAGGCCACCAGCATGAACGCAGCTGGCATTTACAGCCATCAGCGGCACTGAGCAATCTATACTACAGAGTTTCACTCTTCCTGTGTGTATTAGCATGCTGTTCCTGCACCCACTCATAGTGGTGCTGCATATGGCTCTCCAAGAGGTTGCCCTATCTCTCAATGGAGGAGCTCATGCAATCAAAACCCTGAGTCATGACAGAGCACATGCACTGTATGGACTCCTCCATTGCCTACTCATGGCACCTCAAGGCCTCAAGGAACTCAGACAAACTGTAACTTCTGGCTCTCGAGGAAGATCCGACTTGTTTGTGATACTGAGGTCCAGCATCCTCTACCAGCAGAGCATCGTTGTGTTTGTCCTCTGTCCTCCGAGGGGGGACTGCCCACTTTTGACTCTACCTCACGTTCCTCCTCCTCATGCATGATGCGAGGCTCACCCAGTGCTCTCCGTTCTAAGCTACTTTGGGGCCCAACCCAGATGATGTGTCTGCACTGGTGGAAGGCGTGGAGGAATACAAGATCACAAGAACAGAAGAATTAGGAGCAGGAGTAGGCCATTCAGCCCCTCGAGCCAGCTCCACCATTCGATAAGATCATGGCAGATCTGATTGTGGCCTCAACTCCGCTTTCCTTCCTGCCCATCATAACCCTTGACTCCCTTGTCGATCATAAATCGATCTAACTCAGCCTTGAATATATTCAATGACCTCACCTCCACTGCTATTTGGGGAAGAGCATTCAACAGACTAATAACACTCAGAGAAAAGAAATTCTCCTCATCTCAGTCTTAAATGGGAGTCCGCTAATTTATAAACTGTGTCCCCTCATTCTAGACACCCCACAAGGGGAAACATCCTTTCAGCATCCACCCTGTCAAGTCCCATCAGGATCTTATATGTTTCAAAAAGATCACCTCTTATTCTTCTAAACCCTGGTCAACTTTTCCTCATTCTATAACCCCTTCACCCCAGGAATCAGTCAAGTGATCCTTCTCTGAACTGCTTCTAATGCAATTATATCTTTTCTTAAGTCTCCCCCTGCTGAGGAGGGCAGCAACGATTGGGCTTGGGCACTCTCCTCCCACTCTGCAACTGGTTCTGTAGGAATCAGAAGAAGGTGGTAATTAGAACTCGTGCTCTGCACTCCTTTGGACCCCACCAGAAAGGCCGAGAGGGGGGTTTTGATGCTTGGGCAACTCTCAACCTCCATACATTCGCCCAGGCATGCGCCATGGAGAGGTCACTCCATAGTCGCCTCACAGCGACTGAAACAATACGGAAGGCAGCAGTTACGGGTTATAAGTCCAGCTCAATTGGCATAGAGATTGGGCGCCACAGGTTGCCTTTGTCGGTGGGAGAGGTCATCGCACCTCACTGGACAGCTACCACCCGCCTAAAACCGGGCAGCCCCCGGTCAATAAGGTTCTGTCCCGCCACAGTCCACCTGCTTCAATGGGTGCTTGGAGCTCAGGGTCATTGCCCGAAAGGTGGACTGATACACCGCACCAAACAACATGAAAAAAGGAAAGAAGGTACCAGCCCTTCGCTTTGCAAGCTGGAGCGTCAGAACTATGTGTCCTGGCCTGTCGGAACACCTTACACAAATCAATGATTCTCGGAAGACCGCCATCATTAACGACGAGCTCAGTAGACTCAATGTGGACATTGCAGCACTTCAGGAGACACGCCTCCCCACGAGTGGATCTCTAGCAGAGTGGATCTTCTGGCAGGGTAGGGATCCTGAAGAACCAAGACAGCATGGAATGGGCTTCGCCATCAGAAACTCCTTGCCCAGCATGATAGAGCCACCTTCAAATGGCTCAGAACGCATACTGTCCATCCGACTGCTCACCACCTCTGGTCCAGTACACCTATTCAGCATCTATGCTCCAACACACTGCTCCCCACCTGAAGCTAAAGACCAGTTCTACGAGGAATTCCATAATATCATTAGTAACATCCCCAACACCGAACACCTGTTCCTGCTGGGGGACTTTAATGCCAGGGTTGGGGCCGACCATGAATCATGGCCCTCCTGCCTTGGGCGCTATGGCGTTGGAATGAAGAATGAGAATGGACAGAGACTGCTTGAGTTGTGGACCTATCTGCATCACCAACTCTTTCTTTCATACTAAACCCTGTCACCAGGTTTCATGGAGGCACCCAAGATCGCGTCGTTGGCAGCAGCTAGACCTCATCGTCACAAGGCGAGCCTCCTTAAACAGTGTTCAAATCACACGCAGCTTCCACAGTGCGGACTGCGACACTGACCACTCCCTGGTGTGCAGCAAGGTTAGACTCAGACCAAAGAAGTTGCATCATTCCAAGCAGAAGGGCCATCCGCGCATCAACACGAGCAGAACTTCTCATCCACAGCTGTTACAAAAATTTCTAAATTCACTTGTAACAGCCTTTCAAAACACTCCCATAGGGGATGCTGAGACCAAGTGGGCCCACATCAGAGACGCCATCTATGAGTCAGCTTTGACCACCTACGGCAAACGTGTGAAGAGAAATGCAGACTGGTTTCAATCTCATATTGAAGAGCTGGAACCTGTCATAGCCGCTAAGTGGCTGATGAACTACAAGAAAGCCCCCAGCGAGTTAACATCCATAGCACTTAAAGCAGCCAGAAGCTTTGCACAAAGAACAGCCAGGCGCTGCGCAAATGACTACTGGCAACACCTATACAGTCATATTCAGCTGGCCTCAGACACCGGAAACATCAGAGGAATGTATGATGGCTTTAAAAGAGCTTTTGGGCCAACCATCAAGAAGATCGCCCCCCTCAAATCTAAATCAGGGGACATAATCACTGACCAATGCAAGCAAATGGACCGCTGGGTTGAGCACTACCTAGAACTGTACTCCAGGGAGAATGTTGTCACTGAGACTGCCCTCAATGCAGCCCAGCCTCTACCAGTCATGGAGGAGCTGGACGTACAGCCAACAAAATCGGAACTCAGTGATGCCATTGATTCTCTAGCCAGCGGAAAAGCCCCTGGGAAGGACAGCATTACCCCTGAAATAATCAAGAGTGCCAAGCCTGCTATACTCTCAACCCTACATGAACTGCTTTGCCTGTGCTGGGACGAGGGAGCAGTACCTCAGGACATGCGCGATGCCAATATCATCACCCTCTATAAAAACAAAGGTGACCGTGGTGACTGCAACAACTAACGTGGAATCTCCCTGCTCAGCATAGTGGGGAAAGCCATTGCTCGAGTCGCTTTAAACAGGCTCCAGTAGCTGGCCAAGCTCATCTACCCTGAGGCACAGTGTGGCTTTCGTGCAGAGAGATCGACCATTGACATGCTGTTCTCCCTTTGTCAGATACAGGAGAAATGCCGTGAACAACAGATGCCCCTCTACATTGCTTTCATTGATCTCAACAAAGCCTTTGACCTCGTTAGCAAACATGGTCTCTTCAGACTACTAGAAAAGATCGGATGTCCACCAAAGCTACTAAGTATCATCACCTCATTCCATGACAATATGAAAGGCACAATTCAGCATAGCGGCACCTCATCAGACCTTTCCTATCCTGAGTGGCGTGAAACAGGGCTGTGTTCTCGCACCCACACTTTTTGGGATTTTTTTCTCCCTGCTGCTCTCACATGCGTTCAAGTCTTCAAAAGAAGGAATTTTTGTCCACACAAGATCAGGGTGCAGGTTGTTCAACCTTGCCCGTCTTAGAGCGAAGTCCAAAGTACAGAAAGTCCTCATCAGGGAACTCCTCTTTGCTGACAATGCTGCTTTAACATCTCACACTGAAAAGTGTCTGCAGAGTCTCATCGACAGGTTTGCGGCTGCCTGCAACGAATTTGGCCTAACCATCAGCCTCAAGAAAACGAATATCATGGGACAGGACATCAGAAATGCTCCATCCATCAATATTGGCGACCATGCTCTGGAAGTGGTTCAAGAGTCCACCTACCTAGGCTCAACTATCACCAGTAACCTGTCTCTCGATGCAGAAATCAACAAGCGCATGGGAAAGGCTTCCACTGCTATGTCCAGACTGGCCAAGAGAGTGTGGGAAAATGGCACACTGACACAGAACACAAAAGTCCGAGTGTATCAAGCCTGTGTCCTCAGTACCTTGCTCTATGGCAGCGAGGTCTGGACAACGTATGTCAGCCAAGAGCGACGTCTCAATTCATTCCATCTTCGCTGCCTCCGGAGAATACTTGGCAACAGGTGTCGGGACCGTATCTCCAACACAGAAGTCATTGAGGCGGCCAACACCCCCAGCTTATACAACTACTGAGTCAGCGGCGCTTGAGATGGCTTGGCCATGTGAGCCGCATGGAAGATGGCAGGATCCCCATAGACACATTGTACAGCGAGCTCGCCACTGGTATCAGACCCACCGGCCGTCCATATCTCCGCTTTAAAGACGTCTGCAAATGCGACATGAAGTCCTATGACATTGATCACAAGTCGTGGGAGTCAGTTGCCAGCGTTCGCCAGAGCTGGCGGGCAGCCATAAAGGCGGGGCTAAAGTGTGGCGAGTCGAAGAGACTTAGCAGTTGGCAGGAAAAAAGACAGAAGCGCAAGGGGAGAGCCAACTGTGTAAGAGCCCCGACAAACAAATTTTTCTGCAGCACCTGTGGAAGAGCCTGTCACTCTAGAATTGGCCTTTATAGCCACTCCAGGCGCAGCTCCATACACCACTGACCACCTCCAGGCGCTTACCCATTGTCTCTTGAGATAAGGAGGCCAAAGAAGGTAATTAGAACTGGGCACACTCAGCAGGTGCCCCAGCACAACCAACCCCTTAGATGACAGAAGCCTCCTCTATGCCCTTCACCTCAGGGTGGAGCTATCAAATGACCTTGCAGTTCACAGCCTCCTATCTCACCATTGACCATGGACTGATTTGTTGGCACCCTGGTGATTTCCAGCACCCATCTTTGGGGTTAGAGTGTGGAGATCAGCCACAACACCATACGTTTGAGCCATTTCCCAACAATTGTGGGCTCTCTTTTTCTGCAGGATGAGGAAAGAATAATTCATGACTTGGCTGCCCTCCCTCACCTCTCCCAGCATGAGATTCACATGAACTGCTGTGCCCTCAGTGTTGCCCTGTTCTGAATAGTGCCCCAGATGTGAAGGTGGCTGCTGTCTTAGTGATGCAACTGGACACTTGATCTGACAATGTTAGGGAGAATTATGGACATTTTGTGAGTTCAGCTTGTCTGCATATAGCTGTACACAGAGTTGGTGACCTGTTACCCAGGTGCCGCTTGGCAATCACCTTTCCAGACCTTATCAGGTCGTTGAATCCCTTTCGACACTGCACCTATGTCCTTCGGGTCACTGCTCAGCTGCTGACCTCTGTCACCAACTCCATCCAGGCCCTCTTTCTGTCTCCAGGAGCATTCCTTTTCCCAGATGCTGGGAATAAACTATATCGCCTGTCCCCAACTGCCTGGGTTAATGTCTCAAGGGAGGCATCAGAGAAGGGTGGGGCCACCCATGGATGCCTACTTGTAACAGCGCTGGCCCTTTCAGTCCCGATGGATCCATCTCTTCAGTGAATGGTAAGCCCAGCCATGGGTGCTGTTTGCCCTTTTCAAAGGGCTCCCATCTCCATGCTGGTCCCAGCGCCACTAATGGGGGTGCCACAGTCACCCCCTAGCCATTTAGGCACTGTGCATTAAAAAATAGCATTGCATCAGCAATGCTGATGTGACGTGAGGTCGGGACCCAGAAAGTTCCGGGCATCAAGTTTCCGATCCCAGAACGAAAATTCAGGCCTAGCTGTCAAAACCATGACCTGTTCGAAAATGGCAGTGGGCAGAAACTGGGCAGGAGATCGGCAGGAAGTTTTTTAAAAGCTTGTTCTCAATACTATCCAAATCCTACAGAAGAATAGGGCAACATAGAAACCAAAATTACTCTTTAGTATCTGACTAGTCATTTTAATTCTTATATACCTTGCTCTGCTACTGTTGTGATGAGTGGAACTGCTGCATTGCTTTTGTGAAACTTTTTCTTTTGTCTTCTTCTACTGTGTTCATCAATTCATTCAACCCCAGTGTTAAGAAAGGAGTCTGGCCATGAACTGGGAGTATTGGAAGTAAGGTCCTAAATTCCTTTTTACAAAAGTAAGGTTGAATTTTATTTGGAAATAATTCCCTGCCTTTTAAAGAAAAAGTGCCCATCAGCTGCACAATATATTAATCACAATTTACAACATAGTAGATATTTATAACGCATTACCAGAATAATAAATCATTTTTTATCATTTACAGTTAGTTCAGTGCCAATTCTTCTGCAGGTTTTCAACATACGTGACAAAGAGTAAAGCACATCAGGCTCACTCTCAGAACAATATGCATTTTGACAGAAAATTATAATGCGCAGCTCAAATTATGGAAGATTACATTTGCAATTTAGAAATGTACTATTTTGGGAACAATATAATTGCCAAACTACTCAGAGATACTTACCTGGTGTTTTTAGGAACTCTGTAATTTTGAATCCCTGCATTTGAATTTGTAGCCCATGCTGTTTAATTTATATGAAACCGAAAAGTTGTAAAGCATTATGCACTGTAATAATCTGAAATTGGTGTGCTTGATTGTTAACAATAATTATTATTATTAATTTGGATGACAGCTTGGCGGAATTGGTAGCTTCCTTGCTTAAGAGGGTTGCAGGTGGTGAGTGCTCAGTCCAATGTGGAATTAAGCCCAAACAGGACCAAATCAAGAAAATACCTGTTTCAATTCCTGGTGTGTGCTGAGTTTGCTGATTGGATCATAGAATGATACAGCACAGTCGGAGGGCATTCAGCCCATTGTGGCTGTGCCAGCTCTTTAGTACCACTATCCAATTGATCCCATTCTTCTGCTCTTTCACTCTTTCCCCATTGTCCTACACAATGCTCCCTTCAAGTATTTATCCACTTTTGCTTTGAATTATCTTTGGTGATGCATCGGTAAAGGCACTGCAATTGGCCACAGTATAACCTGAGCCAGAAAAGGGACCCACTCTTGTTAATAATCAGTATCATATGTCTATGCATGGGTGGAAAGTGGGGGAGGACTGGGTTGAACTAAGCTGTGATGATTCCTATGGTTGAATAACCTGCACATGGTCTCAGTTTGCACATGAAAATTTGCAATTTGATAAAGGTGCTGGCAGGCAGCTATCCCTGTGAAGCTATCTTAACACAAGTCAATGTCTTCAGAAAAGGGGAGAAAATTAGAGGAAAATATCGATGACTTCTTTGAGTGAAGTCTAATTACCAAGGAGCAGAGCCAGCCAATATTATATAAGGGAAATGAAAAGTAAAGTAGCTTATTTACCTCATTCAAGATGAACAGGTGATCTTTGTGAAGGGGTGTTGGGGGAGGTTTGGCAGGGCTTATAAGCATATTTGGTGATCCTCAATTGGTTTTGGGATTGAAAGTAGTTGTGTCATTGTAAGTCACTTTAAAACATCCAATTTTGTTAATGCAGTTGATTGAAGTTTCAATATAAATATTCCATTAATCATGGGACTGATGTCACTGTCATAAACATTTTGCAGGCATCACAAGAGAAAGGTTTGGAACATCACAAGCAATACATTACAGGGAATAGTTGTAGAACATATCATAATTTTTCATTACTTTAATGTATTTTTGAATATTCTATCTCAGCAAGATACAAATATCAAATAAAGATGCATCTGTTTCTAATGAATGTTAATATTTTTCTTAAGTGAACTGAACTAAGCCATATACATTTTAGTTTTTTTAGACACGTACAGACAGCAGGAGATGAGAGAGCAGTAAAAATGCATCTGGCCTAAGTCAGGATGACTTTCTCATGTTCAGTCATGCTCATCTTGTTTCAAATGAAAGAATAAAGTGTGGCTGCAAATGCTCTCGACCTCCTCTGTCCTTTCTGTCTAACAATCACTGATATCACCTCTTCACCTTGGAGTGTGACAAGTTCTATTTTTATACAGAGAAAATTAATGCAAAATCTGTATCAAAACCCAGGCTGAGGAATTAGTCTTGGCACTAGGGGTAAGGCAGTAATTATCTCATTTCAGCATTTTGAGACAACTGAATGTTCATCGCAACATAACACATATGGAAGGTAAAGTTTGCTTCTGTGTCAGTCCACTTCTTGTGAACTAGCTGTGAATTTTCAATTCGGGGATTAAGGAGCTAAATTCACTGGTATCACAGGTCGCCAATAGTGAGGAGATAGGATATGAATTTCCTCAGAGATTCTTCTGTTCTCTGACAAAGATACAGGGGTGGAGCACAGTAGAACACAAAGAAATTAATCCCTTAAAAACTTCAGCAACAAATCAGTTTAACTGACAGTTTTTTCTTTACTGCCTCAGGATAGACGCAGCAGCCAGAACTGGAGATCGAAGAGGATTTGACAGGCCTGAAGTGCCCTTATGTTAGTCACTGAGTTCAGGTCATTCTGTCAGTTTCTCAAGAGCATCCATGAGTGATGCTCCATCCACACTATACATTTGAATAATAAAGGTTACGCCCGTAGGTGCTACTATCTTTGCCAGCCAACCATGATAGTGTGCAGGGTAGGCAGCTACTCAATCAAGACACCACCCACACTCCTTATGACAGCACTGGCCGAAGGGACAGACTCCTCCACATTACCTTTAGTGGCTTAAAACACACAGGGGCAAATAATTAGTCTACTGCTGCTCATGCAACACACTCCTTTTGAAAGTTGTCCCTCCAGACCCAGCTAATCTTAATTGTAATGTTAAGAGAGGAGGTATTTGTTCTTCTGCATCCTGAGCGTTAAAATGTGCTGCTGTTGGGACAGAGCTGTGCCCACGCATGTATCCAGTCATGCACACTGTTCGGTCTTGGACAATCTGTTACAGTTTCAGCCAAGCATAAGGTAAGCAAAGTAAATGACATACTCCTTTGCCACAGCTGAACTGCAGCGATCATCTCCCACTAGTAGCTGCGGAGTCAATACACCTGTTGTCATGAACGTTTCACTATTAAATACCTGTAAGGGGTTTCATTATTGATTTAACAGGTCATTACATGATCTTATTGCAGTTGCATTCAGATGGGCTGCTAAGAATTTTAATTTGCGTGTTTAAACGGAATTTCCACCGTACTTCGGGAAAAGCAACATCTGCAGATTGAGAGAAGCTCCAAGGAATTTCCTGGCCTTGAAATGCTTATGACCACACTGATTTCCATCTGACCTTGCACACTTTGGAGGGCTCACTTTTGCCCAACTGTTGTTTGATATGTCACAACTCACTCAGCATACCAGCCTCCAGTGATACACTGGCAGCTAAATTGGATAGGTCCCGAAAGTGGGCGCTTGGAATATTATGCGCGATTACCCCTCGCCCTTTCAGTGGAATGCAGGCAGCATGCCAACTTCATGTTGCCTGCTCATTACAATGATTTTGCAACTAGCACTAGTCACACTGTACATTGGTTGCACACATCAGCAAGGGGCGCAATATCGTTACTTGCTAGCACTGCTTAAAGCACCACAACAGCAGACTGCTATTATACTGCTTAATGCTAGCCTGCACCTCTTAAAAAGAAAAGATACATTGTCACTGCTGAAGGTGCTGAGATCATTGGGAATAGTGCTATGCAAAAATTGCTGGCCATTTAGAGAGCATGCACCAAGGTTTTCAGATGCTGAAATAAAAACAAGAAATGCTGGAAATACTCAGCAGGTCTGGCAGAATCTGTGGAGAAAGAAGCAGAGTTAACGTTTCAGGTCAGTGACCCTTCTTCAGAACTGGCAAATATTAGAAATGCAAAAGGTTAAAAGCAAGTAAAGCAGGGGTGGGGCAAGAGATAACAAAGGAGAAGGTGTAGATAGGACAACGTCACAGAATAGCTGACCAGAAGGTCGTGGAGCAAAGGCAAACAATATGTTAATGGTGTGTTGAAAGACAAAGCATTAGTACAGATAGGGTGTTAGTGGACTAAAATTGAACAGCCGCAAGTACAAACATGAAAAAAAACTGTGGGTAAGCAAACTGAACAAACTAAGATGAAATAAAATAAAATAAACACAAAAAAGATTTTTAAAAAAGGAAAAAGAAAAAAATAACTAAAAATAAAAGTAAAGTGGGCAGCCCGTAATGCTCTGAAATTATTGAACTCAATGTTTAGTCTGGCAGGCTGTTGTGTGCCTAATCGGTTAATGAGATGCTGTTCTTCGAGCTTGCGTTGATGTTCACTGGAACACTGCAGCAATCCCAGGTCAGAGATGTGAACATGAGAGCAGGGGAGAGTGTTGAAATGGCAAGCAACCGGAAGCTCGGGGTCCTGCTTGCGGACTGAGCGGAGGAGTTCCGCAAAGCGGTCATCCAGTCTGCGTTTGGTCTACCCAATGTAGAGAAGACCACATTGTGAGCAGTGAATACAGTATACTACATTGAAAGAAGTACAAGTAAATCGCTGCTTCACCTGAAAGGAGTGTTTGGGGCCTGGGATAGTGAGGAGAGGAGGTAAATGGGCAGGCATTACACCTCCTGCGATTGCAGGGGAAGGTGCCATGGGAAGGGGACGAGGTTGTGGGGTAATGGAGGAGTGGACCAGGGTGTCGCGGAGGGAATGATCCCTTCGGAATGCTGACAGGGGAAGGGAGGGGAAGATGCGTTTGGTAGTGGCATTACGCTGGAGGTGGCGGAAATGGCGGAGGATGATCCTTTGGATATGGAGGCTGATGGGGTGGAAACTGAGGACAAGGGGAACCCTGTCACAGTTCTGGGAGGGAGGGGAAGGGGTGCGGATAGAGGTGCGGGAAATGAGCCGGACACGGTTGAGGGCCCTGTCAACCACAGTGGGGGGAATCGTCGGTTGAGGAAAAAGGAAGACATATCAGAAGCGCTGTCATGGATGCTGCACTGGAGATCCAGGCGGAGGAGGTGGAAACAAGGAGAGATGTCCTGTATGCACAGAGGGCTATGAGGCTCTCCAGAATGCAGTGGGAACTTACTGACAAAGAGGTTTTTGCCAGGAGTCTAGCTCCGAGAACCTGGATTCAGTGCTGCAAGAAGTTTGATGAAAGTGGTCAAGGTCAGTGCATGTATCTTCAAATGCAATATCCTACCAACTGCACTGGTAGCCTCCGACACTGCTCAATTCACTACACCCTCATCACCCACCTACCAACAGTCTCTATCAATCAGGTCTCATACCTAACATTCATATGCTTCACCCTTCACCTCACCCTCACACACCTCGTACCTTTGCAAGCCTCAGACCCATATTTCACAGCTATTCATTGGGAGTTAATATTACTCCTGTTAACTTTGATTATCTGTCCTCAGATGGTACCTGACCTGCTGAGTGCTTCCAATATTTTCTATTTTTGTTAAAGGTCATGGAAGTTAAAGCAGGCTGTCTGCATGGTTTATATTTGTCACTCGAAAATTATGCTGGGATTGAACTTGTGATGGTGTGAACATGATGTCTGCAGTTACATGCTCCAAAGCATCTAGGGGCTCTACAAAGCTTAATGATTCTTGAAATGCATTTTTCTACCCCCTTTTTCTTCACTCCTTCTCTACAGATCATGCTGAATTGTGTTGGGTATGTTACAGTCAAGTGAGGAGTGGTCAAAGGGCTTCCCTCTTTTGCCTCTCCTTGTTTGACCACCACAGGTTTAATTCTTTCTTATAGTGGATGTACCGGCTGTTGTATGATTGCCTTTAAGAGGGAAGTCCCTTTAAGATCTTAGTATGCTAATGAGCTAAGTACCAAGATGCAGTTATGTGACTCAAAGACAGAGTCACTCTGCAACAGTAACACCTAGAGGAAGGTTCTGTAAATACTTTTCTCTGTACTGTACATAATAATTTAGCTGTAATAAACCTGCTTGAGATCTTCAACCAACTGGACTCCACGCATCTCATTTATGTTGCATCAGCCACCATAAAGAACTTATTACATGGTGGCAGATGTGGTGAGAAATAAAAATGTATAAGTAAAGACCACAGGCAAAACAGCTCTGAAAGTAATCTTTCCTACAGTCAAATGTTAGGAATTTCAAGAGAAATACTGGCCCAAACATTAGAAAGAAAAAAGGAACTTACATCCAGCTGCAGAAGACAGAACACAAATTGACTGGCTGCAAGTAAATTGGGTGGTCAAGGGATACTAGTTAAAAAAAACAAGCCTCAAAGTGCCTAAAAAATTGATCTTTATCTAAAGACTCCGTGATTAAAAAAGGAAAGACCTGACTATTCTACCAGGTTGATTGAAGTTGGTGCCATTACAGGAGGCATCTGATTGTAAAAACCATGGGAAAACCACGATCACTGCAAAGCCTCTATCCACACAGACAAAGTAAAAAGACATTAAACCACTCGAGCGTGAAGACGTTTCCTTTCACGTAGCCACAGTGAAAAAAAATTTAAACCACTTGAGCATGAACAACATAAACAAACACTAGCAAAAAAAAACAATTGAACTGCCTATTGAACAACTGTGTAAACAGACAAGCTTAAGAACTGTAAAAATGCTCTGACAAAAAAAGCAATTCAACTGCCTATTGAGCAGCTGTGTAAACAGGCAAGCTTAAGTGCTGCAAGCAAGATAAACACAGAGCACTGTCAAACACATGCTTCTATCAATTCAAGCAGGTAGTCTAAATAACAGAGAGTTTATTAAAGGGGAAACAATGCAGAGTCACAGAAGATGTGTTAAAGCAAGTTTTAAAGCAAATAAACAGCAGGAAAATGGATACCAAATTTCCCAGCATGAACTGGAAGGCCATGGATATCCTATCCGACTTCAAAACTTTTAAACAAAAAATGCTGTACAGATCAAGTGATTGTAGAACTAGAGAAATAGGCTCTAAAAATACTAAAAGCAGTTGGAAATGAGGGATTAGACAGAATCAATACCTCTGTCTTATCTGAAGAGGACCAGAAAGATCCCACAAAGATATGGAAAGTGCTAGAAGATCAGCTCTGGTTATGAGTGAATTTTGGAATTCACCACCTGGAATTGATGTTGCACAGGGAACAGTCACAGGAACAATAGACCAGTTTGTCAGCAGATGCTGTAGTAAGGGCAACGGCTGTGATTTTTCAGAAACTGAGCTGTCAGAGTGACTAATGGAGCTGGTGATTGTATGAACGCACATTGAAGTGTTTCAGAAAGACGTCTTGGGAATAAGAAAGGTCACAGCATTGATTTGCTGCTCGAAGAAGGCAGGAAATATGAAGCCATTGTAGCTGGACAACTGCACCTGCAAGCACTAGATGCAGCCAACATTATTGGCATGATAACCAGGTCAAAAAGAGCAACCAAGCTGTGTAAGTGTGGTTTGTCCCACTCACCGAGAAGTTGTCATGCATTTCAAGACCTGTGCAAAGCGTGCAGTGCAAAAGGACACTGGGCCCGCCTAGGCAAGAAATCTGGCTCCAAAGACACAACCAGAAGTCACAGTAGGACACAAACAAACAGACGGCAGGTACAGCAACAAGGCAACAGCAGCAAAGAAAGCTCCAGAGACCTGCATAAATGCAAGACAATACACTAAGTCTACAACAGAACAGACTTGAGACCAGAAGACAAATGGACGTTTCACATTGTGAACCTGACACATCATGTTGATGAAGTCAAACGACTGGAAGCTTTCGCTACCATTAACATCATGTGCCCTAAGAAAGCTGTCAAACATACACTCAGGGTTAAGATTGACACCGGAGCTAGTGCAAATATCCTACCAGTCTGAATCCTGAAGGATATGTATCGGAGTCATTGGAAATCAATGATACAACCGACAACTGCAAAGTTATCTGCATACAATGGGTCACCCATCCCTTGCAGTGGCACACTGACAATACAATGCAGCTATGGCAAGCCAGCATGGAAACCACAAATATTTTACCTACTTACAGACTCACTATCCAAGGCCCCAAATACTCCTTTCAGGTGAAGCAGTGATTTATTTGTACTTCTTTCAATTTAGTATACTGTATTCGCTGCTCACAATGTGGTCTCATCTACACTGGGGAGACCAAACGCAGATTGGGCGATCACTTTGCGGAACACCTCCGCTCAGTCTGTAAGCAGGACCCCAAGCTTCCAGTTGCCGGCCATTTCAACAACCCCCCCCACCCCCGCTCTCATGTTCACATCTCTATCCTGGGCTTGCTGCAGTGTTCCAGCAAACATCAACGCAAGCTCGAGGAACAGCATCTCATTTACCAATTAGGTACACTACAGCCTGCCGGACTGAACATTGAGTTCAATAATTTCAGAGCATTTTGGGCCCCCCCCCTTTTTATGTTTAGTTATTTTTTTTATTTTTTCTTCTTTTTTTTTAAACTTGTTTATTTTATTTTTATTTTTTTAGTTTGCTTAGTTTGTTTCTACTGTGCCTACCCACTGTTTCCGCTGTTTTTAATTTTTTAATGTTTGTGCTTGGAGTGCTATGTGCTTTACAGTCAATTCACACCTTCTCTGTACTAATGCTTTGTCTGTCAGCACACCGTTAACATACCATTTGCCTTTGTTCCATGACCTACTGGTCAGTTATTTTCTGTGACCTTGTCCTATCAACACCTCTTTTGTTATCTCTTGCCCCCCCCCCCGCTTTACTTGCTTAAAACCTTTTACATTTCTAATATTTGTCAGTTCTGATGAAGGGTCACTGACCTGAAACGTTAACTCTGCTTCTCTCTCCACTGATGCTGTCAGAACTGCTGAGTATTTCCAGCATTTCTCATTTTTATTTTATCTTAGAGCATTCAACACTTGCTCTGGTGTTTTGGATCACAAGGTTCCAAACCTACCTGTATGGTAAGCACTTCACAGTGGAAACTGACCACAAACCACTGGAGATGATCTGGCGCAAATCATGACAAGCGCACCACCTCAATTACAGCGGCTCTTAGTGAAGGTATAGGGGTACAACTTCAACAACCACTGCAATCTGGGCACCAAAATGGTCACCTTGGATATGCTGAGCAGATTTCCAAACCTGAGCAAGAACAAAGAAGCTCCACTGGATCTACAAGTAGACAGCATGGACATCGAGTTGGAGGATGTGCTCAAAATCGATTTATTGCATTTTGGTCAGCACAAATGTGACCAACCACAATCAGACTCACAACTGAAGGTACTGTGGAGAGTCATCATAGAAGGTTGGCCGGATATGGTAAAAGGGTTGCCAGAAACCCTCAGATGTTTTTGGCCTTATAGAGATGAACTCAGTATCTTGAAAGGCGTCACCTTCAAGGGAAAATAAGTGATTGTGCCCAAATCTCTCCGGCAGGACATCTTGTCACAACTTCACCAAGGCCATACGGGCATAGGGTGAACAAGACGACTGGTACGAGACACTGTTTATTGGCCAGGGATCAACAATGACATCGAAAGGTTAGTGAGGATCTGTGAGGCATCACAGAGCCACCAGCCACAGCAACGCAAAGAACCTCTACTCCCTCATGTGATTCCGTCAGCCACTTTGTCCAAAATTGCCACTGATCTATATTCTGTTAATGGAGATGACTTTATCTTAGTCACTGATTATTTCTCCAAATTTCTTATTGTCAGATAGGTAAAAGATACTTCAAGTACGGTCACCAGACTTGTTCACCGGATGGTGGGACTTTTTTTTTATTCATTCACGGGATGTGGGCATCACTGGCCAGGCCAGCATTTATTGCCCATCCCTAATTGCCCTTGAGAAGGTGGTGGTGAGCTGCCTTCTTGAACCGCTGCAGTCCATGTGGGGGAGGTACACCCACAGTGCTGTTAGGAAGGGAGTTCCAGGATTTTGACCCAGCGACAGTGAAGGAACGGCGATATAGTTCCAAGTCAGGATGGTGCGTGACTTGGAGGGGAACTTGCAGGTGGTGGTGTTCCCATGTATTCGCTGCCCTTGTCCTTCTAGTTGGTGAAGGTCGCGGGTTTGGAAGGTGCTGTCGAAGGAGCCTTGGTGCATTGCTGCAGTGCATTTTGTAGATGGTACACACTGCTGCCACTGTGCGTCGGTGGTGGAGGGACTGAATGTTTGTATATGGGGTGCCAATCAAGCGGGCTGCTTTGTCCTGGATGGTGTTGAGCTTTTTGAGTGTTGTTGGAGCTGCACCCATCCAGGCAAGTGGAGAGTATTCCATCACACTCCTGACGTGCCTTGTAGATTGTGGACAGGCTTTGGGGAGTCAGGAGGTTCCTGACTACTAGCAAAGTCATCCTTTTTTAAATGTCTTTTTAAAAATATAAATTCCGATCTCCAGTCAGTGGATTAAAGAAAATTATCATTCAACAAAGCCAGTTGGTGTGACAAGTATAATTCCAAAAGTTTCGGCAAAACTCAGGTACTTTGCCTAAGTTTGCCATGTGTAAACCCAGGCAATGTGTCAAAGCACTTTAATTACCCATGAGGTCTTCACAGCTGAATCCAATTATATCCTGAATCAAGTGAACTTTGTGGATTACCAGGAGAAGGATTTGAACATCAGCACTTAGGTCAGTGAAGGGAAGATGTTTGCAGACAGTCTCAAAAATGATTTAAATGAAGTTATGACAGACAATCACGTGAACTCTACCCTCAACATACCCCACCCCCCCACCCCTGCCATTTATATCCTGACATTTGGATCATGATAATTTCTTACCTACCCCAATTTATACTCCTAGAAATGAAAATTATTGCTAATTTTGAAGATAAAATATGAAGTTATTCACAAAATATCACAAACTGTCTCATAAACTTCCCTGTCCCCAGTTTGAGCTTGAAAATGGAGCATGATGTAAAACAAGCCATTGATTTGATACTGTCTGTTTTCTGTCTGGTGGTGAAGATGAACAAACACCCCAAAGAGAGAAAAAGGAGAGTAGCAAAGTCATGGGAGAACTTCAATGCAGCTTTTCCAAGGAGCCTCTAAGCCTACTGATATAACTTTGCATGTAAAGTACCTCCAAGCAGTTTGATGTTTGCCCTCCACAAGCAGCACCAATTCAGTGTCAGCTTTACTGGCCTGAAATTTGCTCCTGAATACTTTTTGTTTCTGTGCCCACTTGTCAGGTCTCAGACATGAGCCCTGCAGGTTTAAGATTCTTTTAACTGGGATTTATGAGAAATGACACTGACATATAAGAGCTTCACTTAATGATTCACCTTACTGTCAGATTCAAGACTGCAGCTTGAGCAATACACCAATAATGTTACAAGGGGAAGCATACGAACAACCACCCGATTGATCAGTTCAGGTCGTTTATAGGTTTTCCTGTGTGACTGGCCAAGTCTCTCCTTTCTGACTGCAGTGCAGATTATCTTTTTACAATATCTTTATACCCCTTTTCAGAGGTGGACCTCAATTGTTGTATTGACAGGGCCTCATTGTCCTATAAAAGTTCTTCTTAATGTCCAATGGTGCATTGAGTTCTTTTTTTAAACCATGAAGTTAAAGCCTGTCCTGGCGTCATCCACCTTCCTTGAGTTTTTGGAGACTTAATCAGGTTTTCCCTTATCTCATCCTGTACCATCTCCCATGACCAATTTTGTAACTCACTTGTATTATCCCATCTCTGCCCTACAAAACAGTTTTCAGGGGTTTCATTGTTTATATTGGTATCAGCTATTTATGTTCAGAGCTGTTGATAATGGCTATCCAATCCAACCGTTCCAACTTCTTATCAAACTATTGAAGCATAAAGGGCTGAATATTATGATGTGAGTGGGACCTCGACGTCAGGATAAAAAGTGGGTCCCAAACGTGCCTTTGTTGGCATCGGGACCTGCTCAACAATTTTACCACAGGCGGCCTCCTAATGGGCTGCCTGTGAGCCCAATGTCCATTTAAGAGCACAGGGTAGGCTCCTGCTGCTGCTGGCCCAAACAGAGGTTATGCAGCAGACATTGGGAGCTGGGCCAGGTAGGTTAAAAAATAATTTTAAAAATCGCTGTGCTGAGTGTCAGAGGGGAAACCCCTCTGGAGAGATCGCTGAGACTGCCTTCCCTGCCCGCGGCCCCCTCTTTGTTCAACAAAACCTTCCACCACTAACCCCACCAACCCGGGCTGCAGCTGGCCTCCTCGTGTGGCGGCGAGTCACCCGGCTGTCGGCAAAATGCCGTCGGCACCATAAAATGGCCGCTAATTGGGCTTTTAATTATGGAAATTGGCTTTCCATCTCCTTGGAGTGAG
The DNA here is from genome assembly GCF_036365525.1 of Heterodontus francisci. NCBI lineage: Eukaryota > Metazoa > Chordata > Chondrichthyes > Heterodontiformes > Heterodontidae > Heterodontus > Heterodontus francisci. The sequence goes on from NC_090371.1 coordinate 69,857,555, forward strand.
AAACTTTCCACTTCCAGTCCTGCCGTCAGTAAAATGCCTCGACAGCGGAGCCACGTCAGGGATCCGATCCGCCATGGCTCTGTGAGATTTTACTGGCCCCCCCACCTCCCAGCCTGCCTCCTGGTGGCCATTAAAATCCTGGTCAAAGTGTTTCACTAAAGCCTACACACTAATTGACTTTTCCATTTCAACAGGCATTTCTTAATTAGACACGGTTAACTGAAAGACTGAAACACAGCTTTGAAGTGCGGTTGTCTGCTGTTTTTAGTTCTCTTTAATGGCAGTAGACCTCACAGCCAGACATTCCACGGCCTCAAAAGTCCTGTATTCTGTCACGGTCCTATGGATCTTGCTTAGCAGTGGAAAAGCAGCTTGCAGAATTCAGCAGTACAGTTTACTTTGAAAAGATCTGTTCGCCTTGCAAAGCATGCTGGTAAAATTTGCTCAATTTTTGAGTTTGGTCAAGTTATATAAAACCTATATTCTTACCCTAACAGATATGTAAAGTACTCAAAAGATGACTTCAAGCCCTTAATGAGAAAAAAAGCAGCAGCATTTGCTCAATACAGGTAAAACAGATGGAACACTAGATTCCAAACTACCTGTGAACACTGCTGGATCATGTTGGGCACAGTTCTACAACTGCCAGCAATGCTCAACCATGTGTAAGCCTCGGTATCAGTAATACATAAAGTTCATAGTTTTACTACTTTATGAATGAAACTAATAATGTGAACAATTACAAGTGGTTGTAATTGAAGAACAATAAGCATATTGTTATAACATAAGACAAAAACACAAGAAAAGTATTGGCATAATCCTGACGTTGGATGTTACAAAAATACAGGATGATTCTGAAATTATAAGGATAATTAGCACCTTATACATATTCATTATTTAACTGCTTATCTTGCACATACATTGTCGCTCCCTCATTGCCACTTGTCAAAATCCTGGGACCCATCATGACAATGCTAACACCATAACATCTGCAGAAGTTCATGACTATTGCCCATCATCACCTTCTCAGTCCAAATAGAAGAGCAACAAATTTGGCCTTACCAATCTCACCTACATTCCGTGAAAAAAATGTTTTTAGTTGCCCTCACCTTTTAGTTCTTTTTCCTAATAACAGGTTTTTAAAATCATGCTTAGTGTCACCTAATCACTTGTTAATTTACCTTATTATTCCAATCTTGGGGATATCCTCTGATATTGGTCATGCCCATTTACAACAGCAACAGCTTATATTTAAATAAATCCTTTAATGTAATAAAACATCCCATGGTGCTTCACAGGAGCATCAATCTAGGCACCGGAAATAATAACACCAAACCCAGCTCTGTGGACCCTGCAAAATCCTCCTTACAGACATCTGGGGGCTTGTGCCAAAGTTGGGAGAGCTGTCCTACAGACTAGTCAAGCAACAACCTGACATAGTCATACTCGCATAATCATACCTGACAGACAATGTCCCAGACACTGCCAGCACCATTCCTGGGTATGTCCTGTCCCACTGGCAGGACAGACCCAGCAGAAGCAGTGGTACCCTAGCATACAGTCAGGAGGGAGTTGCCCTGGGAGTCCTCAACATCAACTCCAGACCCCAAGAAGACTTATGGCATCAGGTCAAACATGGGCAAGGAAACCTCCTGCTGATTAGCACCTACTGCTCTCCCTCAGCTGATGAATCAGTACTCCTCCATGTTGAACACCACTTGGAGGAAGCACTGAGGGTGGCAAGTGCACAGAATGTACTCTGGGTGGTGGCCTTCAATGTCAATCACCAAGATTGGCATCGTAGCACCACTGCTGGCCGAGTCCTAAAAGACTGGGTATGCGGTAGATGGTGACGGAACCAACAAGAGGAAAAAACATACTTGAACTCATCCTCAACAATCTGCCTGCCACATGTGCATCTGTCCATGACAGTATTAGTAGGAGTGACCACTGTACAGTCCTTGTGGAGATGGAGTCCAGCCTTCACATTGAGGATACCCTCCATTGTGTTGTGTGGCACTACCACCGTGCTAAATGGGATAGATTTCAAACAGATCTAGCAATGCAAAACTGGGCATTCACGAGGCACTGTGGGCCATCAAAATCAGCAGAATTGTACTCAGCCACAATCTGTAGCCTCATGGCACAGCATACCTCCCACTCTACCATTAGCAACAAGATGGGAGACTGACCCTGGTTCAATGAAGAGTGCAGGAGCAGCACCAGACATACCTTAAAATGAGGTGTCAACCTGGTGAAGCTACAACCCAGGACTACTTGTGTGCCAAAATTCTTAAGCAGCACACGATAGACAGAGCTAAGTGATCCCATAAGCAACGGATCAGGTTTAAGACCTACCATGTCCAGCCGTGAATGGTGGTGGACAATTAAACAACTAACTGGAGGAGGTGGTTCCACAAATATCCCCATCCTCAATGTTGGGGGAACCCAGCACATTAGTGCAGAAGATAAGGCTGAAGCATTTGCAACAATCTTCAGCCAGAATTGCCGAGTGAATGATCCATCTCAGCCTTCTCCCGAAGTCCCCAGTATCACGGATGCCAGAGTTTAGCTAATTTGATTCACTCCCTGTGATATCAAGAAATGACTGAAGGCACTGGATACTGCAAAGGCTATGGGCCCTGATAACGTTCCGGCAATAGTAGTGAAGACCTGTGCTCCAGAACCTGCCGCACCCCTAACCAAGGTATTCCAGTACAGCTACAACACTGGCATCTACCCGGCAATGTGGAAAACTGCCTAGGTATGTCCCGTATAAAAAAAGTAGGACATGTCCAACCTGGCCAATTACCACCCCATCAGTCTACTCTCAATCATCAGTAAAGTGATGAAAAGTGTCATCGATAGTGCTATCAAGCGGCACTTGCTCAGCAATAATCTGCTCAGTTTTGGTTCCACCAGGGCCATTCAGCTCCTGACCTCATTACAGCCTTGGTTCAAACATGGACAAAAGAGCTGAACCCGTGAGATGAGAGTGACTGCTCTTGACATCAAGGCAGCATTTGACTGAGTATGGCATCAAGGAGCCCCAGCAAAACTGGAGTCAATGGGAATCAGGGGGAAAATTCTCTGCTGGTTGGAGTCATACCTAGCACAAAGGAAGATGGTTGTGGTTTAGATTTAGATTTAGATTTAGAGATACAGCACTGAAACAGGCCCTTCGGCCCACCGAGTCTGTGCTGACCATTACCCACCCATTTATACTAATCCTACACTAATCCCATATTCCAACCACATCCTCACCTGTCGCTATATTCCCCTACCACCTACCTATATTAGTAGCAATTTATAATGGCCAATTCACCTATCAACCTGCAAGTCTTTTGGCTGTGGGAGGAAACCGGAGCACCCGGAAGAAACCCACGCAGACACAGGGAGAACTTGCAAACTCCACACAGGCAGTACCCAGAATTGAACCTGGGTCGCTGGAGCTGTGAGGCTGCAGTGCTAACCACTGCGCCACTGTGCCGCCCGGAGGTCAATCATCTGAGCTCCAGGACATCACTGCAGGAGTTCCTCAGGGTAGTGTCCTAGGCCCAACCATCGTCAGCTGCTTCATCAATGACCTACCTTCAATCATAAGGTCAGAAGTGGGAATGTTCGCTGATGATTGCACAATGTTCAGCACCATTCGCAACTCCTTAGATACTGAAGCAGTCCAAGTAGAAAGGCAGCAAGACCTGGACAATATCCAGGCTTGGGCTGATAAGTGACAAGTAACATTCGAGCCACACAAGTGCCAGGCAATGACCATCTCCAACAAGAGAAAATCTAACCATCTCCCCTTGACATTCAATGGCATTACCATTGCTGAATCCCCCACTATCAACATTCTGGGGGTTACCATTGACCAGAAACTGAACTGGAATAGCCATATAAATACCATGGCTACAAGGGCAGGTCAGAGGCTAGGAATCCTGCGGCAAGTAACTCACCTCCTGACTCCCCAAAGCCTGTCCACCATCTACAAGGCACAAGTCAGGAGTGTGATGGAATACTTTCCACTTGCCTGGATGGGTGCAGCTCCAACAACACTCAAGAAGCTCAACACCATCCAGGACAAAGCAGCCCGCTTGATTGACACCCCATCTACAAACATTCACTCTCTCCGCCACTGACGCACAGTGGCAGCAGTGTGTACCATCTGCAAGATGCACTGCAGCAATGCACCAAGGCTCCTTAGACAGAACCTTCCAAACCTGTGACCTCTACGATCTGGAAGGACAAGGGCAGAAAATGCATGGGAACATCATCACCTGCTAGTTCCCCTGCAAGTCACATACCATCCTGACTTGGAGCTATATCGCCGTTCCTTCACTGTCGCTGGGTCAAAATCCTGGAACTCCCTTCCTACCAGCACTGTGGGTGTACCTATCCCACATGGACTGCAGCAGTTCAAGAAGGCAGCTCACCACCATCTTCTCAAGGACAATTAGGGAAGGGCAATAAAAAGCTGGCCTAGCCAGCGATGCCTACATCCTATGAATGAATAAAAAAAAGGTGCAGTCCCACCCAACTGGACGACAGTGGAGTGGCGTTGGAGGAGGATGGTGTGGTGAACTATGTCAGAGGCTGCAGACAGATCAAGAAGGACAAGGTGGGATAGTTTATCTTTGCTCAGTCACATAGGATGTCACTTGAGACTTTGATAAAAGCCGTTTTGATACTGTGACAGAGGCTGAAACCTGATTGGATAGCATTCCAGGAAAGATGGGCATAGATTTGGGAGGCGACAAAATGTTTGAGGAAAGAGGGGTTGGAGATGGGGTGGTAGTTTGCAAGGACGGTGGAATCAGGAATTGTTTTTTTTGAGGAGATGGGTGATGACGGCAGATTTAAAGGAGAGAGGGACAGCACCTGAAGCACCATTAACAATGTTAACTAACATGGGGACCAGTAGGGAAGTTACGTGATTAGCAATTTAATGAGATTAGCAACTTTAATGCCACTGGTATCTGACATGCATTGGATGACCATTTTGCTTTGTTGCAATCTTCCTATAATTCTGAGTCATTCAAATCAGCACAATTGCATTTAAAATTCCAGTGGAATATTCCGTTTATATAATTATTATTCTTGAGGAAAGTCTTAATAAAATGTGACATACTTGATTTAAGTGACAGTAATCACAGGTTTTCGAACAGAAGTTGTTCTTCTCCTCTACAGCAACTGAAAAAAATGTCTTAACTGCGATGTCACTTAACTTAATGTAAGCAATTTATTGTTAATAAAAGACACGTATTTCCTTTTTATCTCCCCCTCAGTTGCTCACCCTAACAGTTTGCCTACCATTACGCTTTATGCCTCATTAAAAGATTTTTGAAGTGACATCTGGCTGGGCAAGCAGCATGCCATTAATCTGATTGCTGGCACTCACACCCTTTGAAGCATTTCCAAAGGAACTTTATTCCTTTTTCATAAAACCGTTTCATTTAGTCCTGACTTCACAGGATTTTTCACAACTATAGGCACATCCAAGGTTTGATTTGTGCATTCAAATAATGGAAATGGGTTCTGATGTCTGAATTAAAATAGGACACAAGGTCATATGCACATGAGCCAAGGGGTTGTGGTGGGGGGAGGTGCTGGGGTGGTGAGGGAATCATTACTGTTACTTAAATGTAATTTATGCTTTACTCAGCCCCGCAACTTTCACATGAGCCCGAAGGTCAGTGGAAGAACTTCGATGTGAATATCAGTATTAAAAAAACAAATCTTTATTGACAGATAGAGTTGGGATTCTTCTTTTCATGATCTTGCCTTGGGTTAAACTGTTCGCATGAATATTATGAGTGCAACATTTTAGAATTAGAGCCGAAACAGGAATAAGCACACACCTGATCCATGCATAAAGTTTCAGGCTGTTTTTCCTTTTTGCTGCAATTTAAATAAATGCTCCTTCAAGCATAATCTGATGCAAGTGTAACAATACTTGGCAAATTTGTTGAATTTTTCCAGGTCTAATGCAGTATAAAATGTGTACACAGAGACAATAATGCTTAATTAAAGCTATAGTTTGCCAATGGATTCTGGTATTAAAATATTATAAACGGTACAGTCTTTGTCTTTGGAATATTTCTTTGCTTTCTTATACAACCCATCCCCAGTTAAGTGTTTATATCTGCATCCTGATCTCTGCTCAATGGGGCAAGAAGGGCACACACATTGCCACGGATGTCATCACTGATGCTCTTTAGTCAAAACACCAGGAGGCAGCCATGTGCAGTCTAGAAAACATAAAAATATGACCCTAATCTAACCAAGGCATCAAGGCCAGTCTGGAAAATGGGCACCAGGGCCCAGGATTATAAGTAAAAAAAAAATCTATGTCATTTAACTTTGGCATCTTTCCACTTCTAAATGTCATTCATGCTGTAATTTACAAAATGACATTGCACATAGTCAGACTGAGCATACTGGCCTTCTGTGCACTTTCTTTTTTAAAGGGGATATGTGGATTTGAATCTGAACAGACTGTGTTGTGGAAAAATTTTAATTTGACTTGGAAGTCAGATCTGGCAATCCATGACTTTTACACATGATCAAAACTGGAAAGCTGCCAATGGAAATAGATTTACATGATGCAATACAAGGTGTATTTGGAATGAAAACAGCTCCAAATGAAGCCCAAATCCTGATTTCCAATGTAGTGCAATCATGTCTAGAGGTCGAGTGTCACAAGTACCTGACCAATTGGCCTGTAATACTGGGGGCAACTCCTGCAAGTTTATATTATCGGAACATGTTCAGCTGAGCACACTGATAATGATAATGATGATGATGATGATGATGCACTGGTACTTATACAATGCAACATCTTAGTCTGGCAGTACGCAAGCATCAAGGAGATTAGTGTCCTTGAGAAAATGCAACGGAGAATGACATAAATGATTCTGGTTATCAGATATAATCGAGTTACAAGCATGGTCAATGATTCATGGTGATCAAATAAGTCAAATTCTGTTTTCTAATTGCATGGGGATCTGGGATATTTACAAAGGTTTTGGAGATCACATTTTGAAAATCTGTCAATCATGTTAAATGAGGACCTCTGGTTTTGGTTATGACGGAAAGTTTAGGAAATTGTACTTACTTTCATTAGAACAGAGAATGTGTGATTGTTCAATTTTGATTTTCAAAATAATAAAGTGAATTGACAAAGCTGATCTGGACAATTTGTTCACAATGAAAAAGGGTTCAAGTACCAGAGGATACAAACTAAAATTGAGAAAGTTGGGTGTACGAAAACTTGAGTAGAGCTTTACCTTGGGTAGAGGCATTTTTGCAGAATGTTTTAAGAGATATCACTGGTGATTTTTATTTCTGAACATCCCAATTAATATTTGAAGATGGGGAAGTAACAATTAAAAATATAGTCTCAGTTCCTTTTGCCCAGATTGTGGCAGATGCAGAGCTCACTTGATTTTTCTCCTCAATGGAAATTCCTCAAGGCGAAACTTCCATCTGAAACAAGCAGAAGCCTCATGAAAAGATGCAAATTGTTGTGTGATGCCATTAAGATACCAATGGGGATTCCAAACCTTAAGGGGAGAATTTTAATGGAGAACAGTGAACGGAGTGAGAGAGCAGTTAAGGTGAAGTAGCTCCATTTCCTGCTCTGTTCCTGCCAATAAGATGCCCATCGGACTTCTTTTTTAATTCATTCATGGGATGTGGGCGTCGCTGGCCAGGCCAGCATTTATTGCCCATCCCTAATTGCTCTTGAGAAGATGGTGGTGAGCTGCCTTCTGGAACTGCTGCAGTCCATGTGGGGTAGGTACATCCACAGTGCTGTTAGGAAGGGAGTTCCAGGATTTTGACCCAGCGACAGTGAAGGAATGGCGATATAGCTCCAAGTCAGGATGGTGTGTGACTTGGAGGGGAACTTGCAGGTGGTGGTCTTCCCATGCATTTGCTGCCCTTGTCCTTCTAGTTGGTAGAGGTCGCGGGTTTGGAAGGTGCTGTCTAAGGAGCCTTGGTGCGTTGCTGCAGTGCATCTTGTAGATGGTACACACTGCTGCCACTGTGCGTCAGTGGAGGAGGGAGTGAATGTTTGTAGATGGGGTGCCAATCAAGCAGGCTGCTTTGTCCTGGATGGTGTCGAGCTTCTTGAGTGTTGTTGGAGCTGCACCCATCCAAGCAAGTGGAGAGTATTCCATCAGACTCCTGACTTTCTTTTTCTTTCTCAGAGCCTCATAAGGGAAGTTATGGGACTGAACTTTAACTTGTAGAAATGTGGGGGTTTGGGAGTGACTGGGGGTTAAAAGCGGAGAAATTGACCCCGCACCTTTGCTCCAACCCACTGACTTCTGCATTGCTTTTCGCCAATGACTGTGCTCTCCTGGCCCACAGTCAGTCAGACCTGCAACGTATAACAACACGTTTTTCTGAGGCGACACAGCTCTTCGGACTAAAAATCAGTTTAAAGAAAACTGAAGTCCTCCATCAACTTGCGCCCCAAGAAGAATACAGACCATCAAGCATTGTCATCGAGGGAACCGAGCTAAATGCCATCAAGCAATTTACGTACTTAAGGAGCATCATTTCATTTGATGCCACCATAGACAAGGAAGTGGACAATAGGCTCTCAAAAGCATCAGTACATTCGGCAGACTTGACAAATGAGTGTAGAGTAACCACAGCCTCAGAGCGCAGACCAACTCAAAGTGTACAAAGCCGTAGTCCTCACCACCCTTCTATATGGTGGCGAGTCAGGGGTCCTATACCGCCGTCATGTATGCCTTCTAGAGTGCTTCCATCAGCGCTGCCTCCGCAGCATCCTCAAGATCCGCTGGTAGGACCACATCACAAACATTGAAGTCCTGGAAACAGCCAACATCACCAGCATTGAGGCCATTTTCCTGCAAAGCCAACTGCATTGGGCGGGTCACATTGCCCGGATTGACGACAGTCACCTGTCCAAGATTGTGTTGTATGGAGAACTGACCACTGGTAAAAGGAAGAGAGGGGCCCCATGCAAACATTTCAAGGACTCCCTGAAGAAGTCCATCTCTGTGTGCCACATCAACCACAGCCAGTGGGAAGCATAGGTCATAGATCGTGATGCCTGGAGATGCTACATCAGGAGGCGGCAGACACCTTTGAGACTGAGTGAAGAACCAGCATGAAAGAGAAAAGGAGGAGAAGGATAGAACCATTTGCCCCCAGCAGCGACTACACTTTCACTTGTACCCACTGTGGGAAAATCTGCCAGTCACGGATAGGCCTGACTAGCTACCAACAGGCCTGCAACCGATGACTACAACCTTCCCAAAATCTTCGTCAATGAAGAAATGCCAAGAGATTAGGCAGTATGTGAGCAACCCCCTCAGGAGAGGATTGTCAATTTCAATATGTTAATCGCTCAATTACAGTAATATTAGCATGGGTTTAGCGATTTCACTTCCTGGATCTTGCCAGTGACATCAAGGTGAAAACACAATGGCAATTGAGGGGGCTTAAGACATGCCAGGGAAATAGGCAAAGTGCTTAACCTCATAGCTGCTTTCTTGCCTGCTTGTGTGAAAGGTTTTGTTCACAATACTTTACGCTGAGTGATTACTTTCACATCTTTGGAGGTCTGTATGTCTGATTTTCACTTTGGAGCTCTGGTCTGTCAGATCACTATGGGTGCTGCTTATGCTCACTGAGGACCAAGATGACCAGCAGCATCTACAGCATTGCTCGGAGCAGGAGCAGCAGAAAGAGCAGCAGCAGGAGCAGCAACACCTGCTCCTCACAGACCTGCAGCACCACAGGAGAGAGGGGATAAGCAGACAAAAGAAAGAAAGAGCAGCTTGCAGGAGACCATACCTGCAACATAGGATGTACAGGCAGAGGACCAGTTCTTCGGTGTCTCAGGAGGTTCAGGGTCTTATGTCAGATGGTGGCAGGCATTTGCAGCCTGCTGGAACAAGACCCGCTGCTAAAGGGATCTGGTGGACAGGCTTTTCCGATGGTTGTCAAAGGTATGACTACCCCTCAATTTCTTTGCATCTGGCTCCTTCCAGGGCTTTGCCAGAGACATTTGAAGGATCTTGCACTTGATCGCCCATAGATGATTGAGAGAGGTAACTGATGACTTGTTTGCTAGGGCAGGCAATTATGTCAACTTTACCACTGATTATGCCATCAGAATGAGCAGGCGCTTGAGTTTGCAGCTTTGGTTGGCTTCCCCAAGTGCAAGGCATCATCAACTGCACACATGTGGCAATTAAAGCACCCCAGATCATCCAGGAGTACTTGTAAGGAATTCCACTCCATCAATGTGTGCACCCAAAACAATGCAGGTGTTCACAAGATTCCTGGGCAGCTGCTACTCTGATATTTTCATCCTGTGGCAGTCTACCCTCCCTCATCGCTTCTCACCTGAAAGCAGACTTACCGTCTGGCTGCTCAGAGACAAGTGATACCCACTTAAAATGTGGCTGACGACACCCATGAAGAATCCAACCAATGAAGCCCAGGAGCGAGACAATGAAAGCCATCTGAGAACCAAATGTGTAATTGAGCAAACCATCGGCATTCTGAAGGTGTACTTCGTGTGCCTGGACAGATCTGAACGTGCCCTCCAATACGCATCAGCCAGGCTGTCCAGAATGGTCATGGTTTGTTGCATTCCGTAGAACATTGCACAACTGTGAGATTTGGATCTGCAGGAGGAACAAAACACAGAGCCACTTCAGATGATTCCAAAGAGGAGGAGGTGGATGTTGAAGTGGCCAAGGTGCTAGCAGTGGCGCACATTGCTGTCCAGGCTGCCTGGGATGCCCTCGCTATTGTGAGGTTCACTTAGGTTCCACCAGTCCACATATCTGGCAGCCACATCCAAAAGCCACTTTCCCATCATCCCCTTGCCCCAACATAAAGCAGTCCTGCAAAGAGCCAACCCTCCCTTTCACAGACCCCACCCCATTATTCAGCATCAGTTTATGTTTAACCATTCATTGCAAATGAAAAGGTCACTTGCCAGGCAGCAACTAAAAATGGGCAACATGGGAAAGTGGTGGAAATAATTAATATTTATGTGACTCAAATATAAATCAGAAACTCAGCAATCCAACATGTGCACAGCTTTGTGTAGCTCCATAAATCTTTACTTCTCCTCTTCCCAGCACTTTGATGTGATGCAACGCCTGTGACTTCAGCAGAGGTAGAGACTGCTAGGGCAGACTCAGCCATCAGGATATAAGGCAGCACGTGGGCCACCAACTGAGGTTGGGGGGTGGGGGTGGGGAGGTAGTGGGGTGAGGGTGGTTTAATACATAAGAAATGAAAATGCTTTGAGCCGAGTCCCCACTTCCATCTCCCCTCTCCCCCTCATCCCGCTCATTACCCACCCTCACTTCCCTGCTAGCAATGAACTGGAAAACACTTTGCTGCCGACCAGTGGAACAATGAATGGCTAAGTCTATGGTTTCATCATTTCTGCTTAACATTCATAGTGTGCAATCCATTGGTGAGCGCCTGTATGAACTCATTTGACTGGCATGCTTAATGCTCCATGCAGGTGACTACTCTTTCCACGGATGATGACATCATTGCAAAGGCCTGCAATATCAGTCCACTCATGCTTGAGACAGACTCCCCAATCTCTCTGTAAGCACATACAGTGATACTGGACTCTTTGCCAGAACATCGCACATTCTTTGCTGCTGCTCCAGAAGTATCCTCTTCATCAATGGCACCCAACGTTCAGCAGCTTCATCCAGCTGAGCAAAGCTTGGAGCATCCTGTGGCCTCCAACATGGACTCTCCACTAATGTCCCTGTCTCTCCACCATCTGCTCTTGCTCACTTGTGATGTGTAAGTCAGCAGGTGAAAACCCAACAATTGTCCTTACTGGTACCACTGACATGTCAGCTTAAGTCTTGTGATGGTGCATCTCAGAGGTGTCATTGTCATCCTCTGGCCACCTCCTGTGAAACACTTGAAGATCCTATGGCACGTTAAAGCCATGATTTAGAACTGTCAAGGCAAGAATGTTTTAACTGATCATTCTGCTCATGATCACATTTTACTCACTGCTGACATCAAGTCAGCATGAATGAGTGTTGTATGCCACGTGACTGTCTGATATTTCATTTTGTCACCAGATAAATGGGAGGCCTCCATCTCCCTCTCCTTGATGGCCGAGCATGCTGAAACTGTGCTGATGTCCAGCACCTCCTCCTCTGCAATTGTCAGTTGAGAGACGGCTGGAGGGCTACCTCTGATTCTCTCCCTCATGCTCTGTGCTCTCTTCTCCTGCAAGGAGGGAAAGAAGAGACCTTTGAGTGAGAGTAATGGCATGTGCAGATGAGATGGATGCAGAGTATTTATTGAGTGTAACTATGAGGGAAAGGTATGATGATGCATAAAGATAAGGGTGCATGTCAGTGGTGAATGGGCAAATGCGCATGTGAGGAATTGCACAGACAGAGAGGAATGGGTGCTCCTGCAAGATAGGTTGGTGTGAAGACTGATGTCCTGGAGTAGGCTTAGGAATACAGAGTGAGAGGGTTGGTATGATACACACATCAGGATGTGGTTGAACATGCCACTGTACTCACTTATTCAGCTTTTTGCATTGAATCCATGAGCTAGCACCATACTCCTGCTGCTGACTTCCTCTGCTACCTCCAGACATGTTTTCTTTGTTTCACTAGCAGGCTTCTTCTTCCTGTTGGCAGGGAACTGTTGGCATCACATTCAGGGAGGCGTCACTAAAACGAGGTGCAACCTTTGAACATGTATCCTCCCTTCTGTTAATTCATTGCTGTACACTCCCATTTCCAGAATCCATAAAATTTCTTGTTTGCAATGTCCCTTTAAATACTGGAGTTGAAATCAACTCATGGAGGTCATCATCCACTAATTAACCTGCTCACACTAATTAACCAGGAAACCCAGAAATCACAAAGTAATGCATTGGCTGTGTTAAAAAGCGACTGACAGATGGGTTGTATTAGGTTTCTCGCATGCTATCTGGAGCCCCCACTGCTCCCAATGTGTCAGCAACTTAAAATCCAGCCCATGGTCTCCCCTCCCACAGACTCCCCACTCCCATGAGATCCTCCCTAAATCCCCTCTCTGTTAGTTATCTAGAAGTCAGGGGCAGCCAAGGACCTCTCTACCTTTCACTGCCAGCAGTCGCTATGTGCCCTTTTTCTGCCCGTTCCAGACAGGAAGCAGACTGGCGGCATTTAAATGAGTCCTTGGAGTTAGCAGACAGCCAGCAAGTAAGTTTCAGATGAACCTCACCCCATCACAGCCGAAACCTGTTCCAGGTTAAAATCGACCTCTGCAACTTGAAGAATCCTACTCCTTGCTCCCACTCTACCCGAAGTATGGGTAGGTAGAAGTTGTTGGGTGGCCATTTCAAACAGTATTTAAAAGGGGTCTCAGCTACTGTCATGTAAAACTGTACAGAACCTTTGGATACATTTATGCTGTACTAGTGTGGGGTTATTTTGCCCTAAGGTTAGTAGAAGTTTTTTTTTTGTTTTTCAAGTCTCTAAACTTTAAAGGGGCTTGCGCATATTTCTATCTGGGGGTATTTGTAGGATCAGGTCAACATACCTGGAGTTCTTTAAGGGACAATGTAAAAGGAGGCTTCATTATCCAGAAAGGCAGTGGCAGAATGATGTCACAATTCTGCAAGAAGACCTGCAGCCAACTGCTACAGTGAGAGCAGCACAATCTGTTGCAGGCAAGGTCACTTCACTTTGCCTTGGGCTCCTTCAGGCTGCCACAGGGAACAGCAGAATCATCTGCCAATCCACAAATCATGGTTGAATTAAACAGATAACTGATGTATTGTTTTCTAGAGCAATCAGATTCAACACTTTCCCTCGACACAGCTGAATGCAGCAGGATAGGGCTTTGGTGTTGATGCAGATTGCAGGCTGACCAAGTCCAGGGCCTTATTGACTGCAGCACCAAGCGTGCTTATTTGCAAGATGCATCTGCCTTCATTAAAAGTATCGCTGCAATCATTCAACTGGTGTGTAATGAGCATTTGTGCATCATGAAGGTCTGTGCTCACTTCCATGATTCATTTACATTGAATCAGAAAACCACTGCCCCATTGTACAACAATTTAAAAGGTTACTGTTCAGAAATGATGACTAACCCCTTTAAATCTGATGTCTGACATCTCTTAGGAACCCACTTTTGGCAGCAGAACTCTGCCACAACCAGATCTGTGGTTCGAATAGGGCAGTGGTTTTCAAAGTGTGGTCAGCGAGGAACCTCCAGGTGATCTGTGGGCTGTTCCAAAATGCACGTCACTGATACGCAATGCCACGGATGAGGCCATGTGAGAGAACAGGCCAGAACCTTCATCCCCACCACTGGCGTGACATCACACAACCAGACTAGGTGTGTAGATGAGGGTAAAGCAGTTGATATAGTCTACATGGATATCAATAAGGCTTTTCATAAGGTTCCACATGGGAGATTGTTCAAGAAGGTAAGAACCCATGGGATCCAGGGCAATTTGGTAAATTGGATCCAAAATTGACTTAGTGGCAGGAGGCAGTGGGTGATGGTCGAGGGTTGTTTTTGTGATTGGAAGCTTGTGACCAGTGGTGTACCACATGGATCGGTGCTGGGACCCTTTCTGTTTGTAGTGCACATTAATGATTTAGATGTGAATATAGGAAGTATGATCAGTAAGTTCGCAGATGACACAAAAATTGATGGTATCATAAATAGTGAGGAGGAAAGCCTTAGGACAATATAAATGGGCTGGTAAGATGGGCAGAGCAGTGGCAAATGGAATTTAATCCTGAGAAGTGTGAGGTGATGCAGTTTGGTAGGATGAACAAGGTAAGGGAATATACAATGGATGGTAGGACCTTGGGAAGTACAGAGGGTCAGAGGGACCTTGGTGTACTTGTCCATAGATCACTGAAGGCAGTAGCACAGGTAGATAAGTTGGTTCGGAAGGCATATGGGATATTTGCCTTTATTAGCCGAGGCATAGAATATAAGAGCAGGGAGGTTATGATGGAGCTATATAAAACGCTAGTTAGGCTAGTTAGCTGGAGTACTGTCTACAGTTCTGGTTACCACACTATAGGAAGGATGTGATTGCACCGGAGAGGATGCTGAGGAGATTCACCAGGATGTTGCCTGGGCTGGAGCATTTCAGCTATGAAGAGAGACTGGATAGGTTAGGGTTGTTTTCCTTAGAGCAGAGAAGGCTGAGGGGGGACCTGATTGAGGTATAAAAATTATGAGGGGCATTGATAGGGTAGATAGGAAGAAACTTTTGCCCTTAGCAGAGGTGTCAATAACCAGGGGGCATAGGTTTAGGGTAAGGGGCAGGAGATTTAGAGGGGATTTGAGGAAAAACATTTTCACCCAGAGGGTGGTTGGAATCTGGAACACTGCCTGAAGGAGTGGTAGAGGCAGGAACCCTCACAACATTTGAGAAGTATTTAGATGAGCACTTGAAAAGCCATAGCATACAAGGCTATGGGCCAAGTGCTGGAAAATGGGATTAGAGTAGATAGGCTTGATGGCAGCGTGGCCACGATGAGCCAAAGGGCCTGTTTCTGTGCTGTATAACTCTATGACTCAATGACCAGTTCCCATGTGCATGGCAGAGGTTATCGTAAGCGTGAGCAACAACATTATAGTTTTGTAAGCAAGATTTGTGTTGCTGTTGATTTTGTTTGATTAATATAGATGTAAGATGTGTATTAGTTACTCAGAAGATTATTGTCATGGTTTTATAGCACATATTAGAATGTTTTAAATAAACATGTTCCCTTGTAGTACTAATGTTCATAATATGGAAAATTTCTATACTTTTGTTTCTGGATTGAATTAATAGTTTACTATGATATTTAATTTAACAATGAACGCACATAAATGCACATAGAAAGCACAAAAATATTTAGTTTCCATAAGTCTATAGGCTTTTGCTGGTTGGCTTGTGTAACGTCACCCCGTGAAGCATCTGGCCTGTTCCCTCATATGGCCTCACCACGGCTCGGACAACGTATCCGAGCTGCTTGCGGCATCGTTGTTTCCAGTAAACTGTTTAGTCTATGTTTTGTTTTTTGTCAGTGCTTCAACAGCTGTAATTTTTTGTGCAAATTGAACACTTTGACTGCAATTCCCAGAATACCCCGGTTTAAAACATTTTTTAAATTTTCCAAAAGTACGGATTATTAGCTTAAATTGTGGAGCTTGAGATGAGACTCACCAGCTTGGAACCAAACATCGCCTCATTGGTGTCACATTAAAAGCGGTGTCATTCTTCCAACTAATTCTGATGAGTATTCTTTGTGGTGGCAAGCAAAAGCAGTTAGGGCAGGATTGATAGGTGGTCCGCAGGATCTTTTGCCCTGCCTAACTGGTCCACAAATAAAAAGTATGAGAACCACTGAACTGGAGCCTGTTAGGTGTCAGCATCAGCTCAGTTGGTAGCATTCTAATCTCTGTCTCAACAAGTTGTGGATTCAAGTCCCATTTCAGAGGCCTGAGCACAAGTTGTAGGTTGCCAGTCACTGCAGTGCTGAAGGAGTTCTGCACTGACAGAGGTGCTGTTTTGCAGATGAAATATTAAACCGAAGCCACAACTGGCTTTTCAGGTGGGTGTAAAAAAAAAGCTCATGGCATGATTTTGAAGCGGAGCAGCGATTTCTCCCTGATATCCTGACGCACATTCATCCCTCAACCAACATCATTAAAAAACAGATTATCTGGTCATTATCTCATCGTTGTTTGTGTGAGCTTGTTGTGTACAAATGGACCGCCGTATTTCCTACATTACAACAGCGATCACACTTCAAAAAGTACTTATTGGCTGCAAACCATTTCAGGACGTCCGGAAGTCATTAAAGGCACTATGGCCGGAGTTTTACACCCCCCCCCCCCCCCCAAAGAGCGGGATGGTGGCGGGGTGAGAGGGTGGGGGGTGCCTAAAATGGAGTGGAAGGCTCGGGGGCCTTTCCCAGCCCGCTTCCACCTCTGCCACCATTTTATGCAGGGCGGCGGCGGCGAGAAATGGCCTGCCCACCCCAGGCCAATTAAGGCCCTTAAGTGGCCAGTTAATGGCCACTTAAGGGTCTCCGCCTGCTGCCATGGGGATTTTACTGTTGGCAAGCGGGTGGCCCAGGCCCAAGAAAAGCCGCCTGTCAAAAGTAGGTGGCTTTCTGATGGCCTGGGTGGTCACTCATGGTCAGGCATCCTGTGCCTGATGAGGGTCACCCCCAATGCCCAAACCACCCGCAACGCCCAACACACACCCCGTCCCCCCAATTAACCACCCTTGCTTCGGCGGGGCCCCACTGATCACCCCTGGCGAGGCCCCAAAAACACTTACCTTTCACCAGGGCCGTCTTCCACTTCATGTGGAAGCTGGGTTGCAGTCCCAGCAGTGGCCACTGCTCCTGGTTGCGCTGCTGGGACTAATAGCTACTGACCCCCTGATTGGCCAACAGCTCCATTAGGTGGGACTTCCTGCCTCAATCAGGTGGAAGTCCCACCTCAGACCAATTAAGGGCCTGGGGACCGTAAAATGTGGTTTGGATCCCCAAGCCAGACAAGGGCAAAATTCTGGCCTATATGTAGTTTTCAATGGTTTGATTGATCTGGGTTTGATTGTATTAGTCTGTCCACTAATCAGTGTTCACTGTGTTTGATTGCTTAAGCCTAGTGTTTTGAAACTGAAACTAAAAAGAGAGGCTGGAAAGTTCTAGTAAACACAAGAGTGTTCTGAAAGACATTATACATAAATCTTGTAAGTGCTGAGATATTTTAACGTTCTGTAAATAAACCTGTTGTTAATTTAGAATTCGTGTCATATCTGCATTGCTCAGAGATAAATCAGACAGACAAAATATCCAACAAACCAGTGAAAACATAACGTGGGAGCTTGTTGTGCACAACTGACCACTGTATTTCCTACATTGCAACAGCAATTATACTTCAAAAAGTGTTTAATTGGATGTAAACCATTTTAGCATGTCCTGTTGTCATTAAAGGTACCATACAATTTATTTATTTATTTATATGGAAGATTTTTTTCTTTCTTTCTGTCTGATTGAGCAGACGATTTGAGTTCTGAAACTACAATTCAGGTTCCTCCAATGCAGCTGAGAAATAGTGTCCCATATGATTTTTCTTTGTTGTGAAGTTCTTAACCTTGCTTTGTAAAAGGTTTGCGCATAGAGCCACCATTGGAGGGCAGCTTTTAGATCAATGAGAAAGAAAACACCGATGCATAAGAACATACAAAAATGACCATCTGGTAAAGAGCAGCTAATCCATCGATCCTATCCCATATTGTCATGGTGCAACTGTGCATCATAACTTATATTGCCCGCTCTCCTCCTCCCTCCACTACAACCACCCATCTATCAGCAGCTTCACCACCTCCTGGGAAAGGCAAAAGAAAATTCAGAGAGAAACCTGAGACCAGCTGAAGAGCAAAAAAATTTGGGAAATTGATATAGCGAATGCAAAGCACTTGGGGAAAGGCACAACCATTGCTTGCAGTTTGAGCTGTTAAGCTGCAGCTCATTGAAGAAAGAACTTAAGCTCAACAATGCATGTTGGTCTGCATTAATAGCTATATCCAACATATACCCTCATTCTTACATCTGCGCAAATACCAATATTGATCTTTATGTCAACTAACAATACAGGATCACCAATTATGACAGGAATGCTCTCTGTACATAGAACTTTCAAACTTCATTGTGATTTTCCTGGCTTACGGAAAAGTGTGACCCCATTAGGTCCTGTCTAAAGTGCATCTTACCTGCTCTAATGCTTCTCTGAGGACATCCTCCCAGTGGCTGCAGCATGGAAACAGGTAGAGTGCTACGGCTTGTGGTCAGGAACTCTAAGAGCTCAGGCATGAAAGTTAGCAGCTGTAGACTGCATCAACTGGGCATCAGCTGGAGCAGGAAAGTTCAACTTGCTTTCCTCACCAAGGCAGGCTGCAGGATGCAGAGGTGTTGCCATCCTGAGTCATAGTATCAGTTTCCATTCTCTTTCCATTACTATCCCAATTACTGGGATGCAATAGCTCTTGGGAAAGCATAGTCTGGGAGATCACTGATTCATTGGAAAGCCCGATTTGATTTTTCAGCTGACAGCTGTGCAGCTTCTGCAGGAGTCAATAATGCCAGCAGCAGGATCTCTAGAAGCATGGGGATGCTCAGTACTGAGGCCACCCAGCCTTTGGGCTCCATCATCTCCTCTGGATTGGACATGTTCTCCTACAGCCTGATCTCCCACAGATCAGTAGTAAGGATTAATGTGAATATGCCTTTTTCTATCCAGTCTCCCTGTACCTGCAGGTTTTTTGCTTCTTCCTCCTGATATGAGGCAGTTGAGCAACATAATGCCATCTCATTAACATAAAAGCAAATTACTGCAGTGCTAGAAATCTGAAATAAAAACAGAAAGTGTTGGAAATACTCAGCAGGTCTCACAGCATCTGTGGAGAAAGATACAGAGTTAACGTTTCTGATGAAAGGTTACAGACCTGAAAGGTTAACTTGGTAGTACAGAACTTAAGTATTGCTGGAAAAAGAGACAAGCAGTCAAAGCTTTTCATCTTGTACTCATCAGGACAGATGCAGGAATGCCAAATTTCAAAGGGAGCAACAATTTATACTGCACAAGAAAAGGGGGTACTGATTGTTTGGCAAGTTGACTCTGATTGGTCAATGTGTTGCCATGAAGAATGCACATGTTCCGCATGCTTTGTTTAATTCAAAAAGGCACAATGCCTGGGCATGCTCCTTTTGCCTGCAGAGGACAGGTCCCTGTGAATGAATATATGTCACTTCTAGCAAGCATACATGAGCCACACTGTATGCCTGACTGATAATCATAAATGGGTTGTTAGTGCAATTCTTAGCACACTCGGGATTGTTCAGTAAGTGCTGTCCAATTGTGGAACCATATTTAACGTTAGACATTATGTTCTGAGTTTTGCAAGTTTGGGTTGGTTGAGTACGATCAGTACTCTGCCTATTGAGAACAGCCGAAGGGAAATGGTGTTTGATATGGTCTGCCAGCCATTGGAACGTATGGCCTACATACCTGGCATCGCTCTGGCACTGGAATTCATATACCACATTATGCATTTGTGTGATAGGCTGAACATCTTTTTGGCTTGATGGCAATATCCTGCTCGTATTAAATTCTTGACAAGCAAGGGGGTTATTAGGTGTAGGTGGAAATGTGGAGTAATCAGCTCCTAATTGGCATGTTTGTATGTTAGTGTAAAATACCACTTGTGTTGCACCTGCATAGCAGCAGTGTGAAACGGCTAGCTTCACCTGTTGCTCAAATTGTTGAGATACCTTACCCTTCCAGGGTAATTTCAGGCAGACTGGGCACTTTTCTGGTCCAAAAGTCAGGGCCTTATTCCGATTTGTGAGTATGCACGAACATTTCCTTTACTGGCCATGCTTGCTGTCCATTTTGTCTGCTAGTGCCACCCAAATATATTACACCTCCCTAACAGCACTGTGGGTGTACCTACACCACATAGACTGCAGCAGTTCAAGAAGGCTGCTCACCTTCTCAAGGGAAATTAGGAATGGGTAATTAATGCTGGCCTTGCCAGTGCTGCTCACATCCCAAGAATAAATAAAAAAGGCAATGCAGCGCTCGCTGTGGCAGTGGGTTGAAGGTCTTGTTGCAGGAAGCCCCACAAATTTGTGACAGCCTCCCTAGAAAAGCCGAGACTCCTTCAGTACTGCTTCTTAGGTATGCATCAATTTGTTATCCTGGGCATTTAGATTCTACTGGGAGGGTTTGTGGGGGGTGGGGTGGTGGGTGGTGTTGTTGAATAGGATTCTTATGAGCAGACCTCCCATTTTATCTGGTCTCCCTGCCGGTTCATTTGTTTATTTATCCAGTTGCCACAACTCCTCTTCCTCTGGACAAAATAGAATTGCCAGAAGAAGAAAAAAAATTGTTGTCAGGTGCCCCTTAAGATTTTGGTCTCCACAGCACTTTGAAATCATCCAGAAAGCCAAAAAAAATTATAATCTACCCCGCAAAATGTCTCCCAAACCTTTGCAACATTTTAAATGAGAAGAGGCAAGTTTCACTTGAAATTAGAATTAGAATTAGAATATTACAGCGCAGTACAGGCCCTTCGGCCCTCGATGTTGCGCCGAGCTGTGAAACCATCTGACCTACACTATTCCATTTTCATCCATGTGTCTATCCAATGTCCACTTAAATGCCCTTAAAGTTGGCGAATCTACTACTGCTGCAGGCAGGGCATTCCACGCCCTTACTACTCTCTGAGTAAAGAAACTACCTCTCACATCTGTCCTATATCTATCACCCCTCAACTTGAAGCTATGTCCCCTCGTGTTTGCCATCACCATCCGAGGAAAAAGACGCTCACTATCCACCCTATCTAACCCTCTGATTATCTTATATGTCTCTATTAAGTCACCTCTCCTCCTCCTTCTCTCCAACGAAAACAACCTCAAGTCCCTCAGCCTTTCCTCGTAAGACCTTCCCTCCATACCAGGCAACATCCTAGTAAATCTCCTCTGCACCCTTTCCATAGCTTCCACATCCTTTCTATAATGCGGTGACCAGAACTGCACGCAATACTCCAGCTGCGGTCTCACCAGAGTCTTGTACAGCTGCAGCATGACCTCGTGGCTCCGAAACTCGACCCCCCTACTAATAAAAGCTAACACACCATATGCCTTCTTGACAGCCCTATTAACCTGGTTAGCAACCTTCAGTGATTTATGCACCTGGACACCAAGATCTCTCTGCTCATCTACACTAACAAGAATCTTCCCATTAGCCCAGTACTCTGCATTCCTGTTACTCCTTCCAAAGTGTATCACCTCACACTTTTCCGCATTAAACTTCATTTGCCATCTCTCAGCCCAGCTCTGCAGCCTATCTATGTCTCTCTGTACCCTACAACATCCTTCGGCACTATCCACAACTCCACCGACCTTAGTGTCATCTGCAAATTTACTAACCCACCCTTCTACACCCGCTTCCAGGTCATTTATAAAAATGACAAACAGCAATGGCCCCAAAACAGATCCTTGCGGTACACCACTAGTAACTAAACTCCAGGATGAACATTTGCCATCAACCACCACCCTCTGTCTTCTTTCAGCTAGCCAATTTCTGATCCAAAGCTCTAAATCACCTTCAACCCCATACTTCCGTATTTTCTGCAATAGCCTACCGTGGGGAACCTTATCAAACGCCTTACTGAAATCCATATACACCACATCCACTGCTTTACCCTCATCCACCTGTTTGGTCACCTTCTCGAAAAACTCAATAAGGTTTGTGAGGCACGACCTACCCGTCACAAAACCGTGCTGACTATCTCTAATGTACTTATTCTTTTCAAGATGATTATAAATCCTGTCTCTTATAACCTTTTCCAACATTTTACCCACAACCGAAGTGAGGCTCACAGGTCTATAATTACCAGGGCTGTCTCTACTCCCCTTCTTGAACAAGGGGACAACATTTGCAATCCTCCAGTCTTCCGGCACTATTCCTGTCGACAATGACGACATAAAGATCAAGGACAAAGGCTCTGCAATCTCCTCCCTAGCTTCCCAGAGAATCCTAGGATAAATCCCATCTGGCCCAGGGGACTTATCTATTTTCACACTTTCCAAAATTGCTAACACCTCCTCCTTGTGAACCTCAATCCCATCTAGCCTCGTAGCCTGAATCTCAGTATTCTCAACAACATTTTCTTTCTCTACTGTAAATACTGACGCAAAATATTCATTTAACACTTCCCCTATCTCCTCTGATTCCACACACAACTTCCCACTACTATCCTTGATTGGCCCTAATCTAACTCTAGTCATTCTTTTATTCCTGATATACCTATAGAAAGCCTTAGGGTTTTCCCTGATCCGATCCACCAATGACTTCTCGTGTCCTCTCCTTGCTCTTCTTAGCTCTCCCTTTAGATCCTTCCTGGCTAGCTTGTAGCTCTCAAGCGCCCTAACTGAGCCTTCACGTCTCATCCTAACATATGCCTTCTTCTTCCTCTTGACAAGCGCTTCAACTTCTTTAGTAAACCACGGCTCCCTCGCTCGACAACTTCCTCCCTGCCTGACAGGTACATACTTATCAAGGACACGCAGTAGCTGCTCCTTGAATAAGCTCCACATTTCGATTGTTCCCATCCCCTGCAGTTTCCTTCCCCATCCTACGCATCCTAAATCTTGCCTAATCGCATCATAATTTCCTTTCCCCCAGTTATAATTCTTGCCCTGAGGTATATACCTGTCCCTGCCCATCGCTAAGGTAAACCTAACCGAATTGTGATCACTGTCACCAAAGTGCTCACCTACATCTAAATCTAACACCTGGCTGGGTTCATTTCCCAGTACCAAATCCAATGTGGCATCGCCCCTGGTTGGCCTGTCTACATACTGTGTCAGAAAACCCTCCTGCATACACTGGACAAAAACTGACCCATCTAAAGTACTCGAACTATAGTATTTCCAGTCGATATTTGGAAAGTTAAAGTCCCCCATAACAACTACCCTGTTACTCTCACCCCTGTCGAGAATCATCTTCGCTATCCTTTCCTCTACATCTCTGGAACTATTCGGAGGTCTATAAAAGACTCCCAACAGGGTAACCTCACCTCTCCTGTTTCTAACCTCAGCCCATACTACCTCAGTAGACGAGTCCTCAAACGTCCTTTCTGTCGCTGTAATACTCTCCTTGATTAACAATGCCACACCCCCCCCTCTTTTACCATCTTCTCTGTTCTTACTGAAACATCTAAATCCCGGAATCTGCAACATCCATTCCTGCCCCTGCTCTACCCATGTCTCCGAAATGGCCACTACATCGAGATCCCAGGTACCAACCCATGCTGCAAGCTCACCCACCTTATTCCGGATGCTCCTGGCGTTGAAATAGACACACTTTAAACCAGGT
Source organism: Heterodontus francisci (assembly GCF_036365525.1). NCBI lineage: Eukaryota > Metazoa > Chordata > Chondrichthyes > Heterodontiformes > Heterodontidae > Heterodontus > Heterodontus francisci. Next base: position 69,881,507 of record NC_090371.1, read on the forward strand.
TCTTGCTTGCCAGCGCCCTCTTGCTTCCTTGTAACCATATCCCTGACCTCACTACTCTCAACATCCTGTACACTGGCACTACAATTTGGGTTCCCATTCCCCTGCTGAATTAGTTTAAACCCCCCCGAAGAGCATGTAATAGCTGACCTTTACCACCTGTGGCTTCTGGTAGGCTTGATCAAGTAGCAGTGACACCTGATTAACATGAAAATGGTATTGTAGTTCCAACAACATCAGTTAACCTCGATTTGAATATTTTAATTAAGTCCACTTCTGCCTAACTGAAGGCCTGCCCGAATGTCGGAGACTCACTACCAGCTGTCATGGGTAGGTTTGCTTTTTCTCAATTTCTACCCCACTATCACAGGTGTTCAAGAAAGAGATACATTTAATTTCATTGTTTGAGGCATTTTTTTAGTTTTAATTTTAAATCAGGTTTATTGCATGCAAAGAATAACTAAAATGTTGTCAGGCAAACCCCCCCACCCCCCTCCCCCCAACCTGCCAAGACTGAGGCACGCATGATTTCGTCACATGAACATTAAAACTTAAAATTGCAAGCCCCTGACTGGAAGGACAATTGCATAATACTAGCAGTGTTGGAACCAAAGGGACCCAGTCATTGCTTCCCCAATACACAGAAGAAGTTGTCAGACCAATTTTAGTCACAGTTGGCTGTTGAAATTTGAACTTTCAACAAAGAATTCAAATTCAGAAAGCCGTGTGCTCCTGGAACTGAAGCAGAACCCTCTCCTGTCTGCCTGCACCCATCTCCTTCCCATGGAACTGAATCTTGTGAAAACACATGAAACTCAAAGAGAGAAAGGTCTCCTATGTGAACAAGGTTTTCAAAGAACCCTGATCCCCAATGAAAGTAAGACTACTTACAAAAGGACTAAACTATGAGCTCGAAGCACCGTAACAAAATATTGCCTCAAACTGTTCCACTTTATCTTTTCTTCTTCTCTTTTCTGTCCCTAACTGCATGTGTATATTGGGTGTGCATGCTAGCATGGGCGCGTTGTATATCCGTAGACGTGAACCGTATTGGAGTTTAAGTAAGTTTAATAAATTTCACTTTTCTTCTTTAAGCCAAAGAAAGTCTGTTTGTGCTCATTTCTTTGCCTTATAATTGGAAAGCTGTGAACAATAATTCACAAAGACGGAGCTCAAAACACAGTGGGTTTAAAATTAAACCCTGTTACAGTTAAGACCAGGTGAAGATCGTAACAGACCCCTAGACATCTTTCTCACCTGGTCGTAACAATGTTTTAAATATTAAATTGCAGTGAAGGAAATTAACATTTGACTAATTGAAGCTGAAAGTCTGAGGCAACTGATTTTTCAATGTATTTATGAGCAGCAGAATTTAGAGGAAAGAAGTGATGACAGTGAATTTCCTTGGGCCTTCTTCCACTGTGCCACAGGGAAAGCAGCTACCACCTTTGGCTGACTTGCAAAACTCACTTGGGATAACACCAAGTTGATCCTTAGGACTAAGCTGATGGTTTATTAGGCCTGTGTTTTCAGCACCTTGCTGTATGGCTGTGAAACCTGGGCGACTCACAGCAACCAGGAAAATTAGCTCAATAATTTCCATCTTCGCAGTCTGCGGTGCATTACGGGTATATCCTGGCAAAACAAAATCACAAATGTGGCAGTCCTCTCAAAGGCAGAGCTCCCAAGTGTGTTGGCTCTAATCAAACATGGCGGCTTAGGGGGATCAGACTTGTCTGTAGGATGGAAGACGGTCGCATACCCAAGAACCTTCTGTATGGTGAACTAGCCGGGGCCAGACAACTAGTGGGGCGCCCAAAGCTCCGCTTCAAGGATGCTTGCAAGCGTGACATTAAAGCCCCAAATGTAAACTATTGCACTTGGAGCCCTTAGCTGTTGAAAGAGGAAAATGGCGACACATCCTATGGACTGGTGTGCACTACCGCGATGACCAGTTGCTACAGCAGCTTGGCAACAGGCACCAACATTAAAAACAACAACTCACAGTGTCATTTGGCAGCTTCACGTGCAGCACTTGTGGCAGAACCTGCTTCTCAAGGATTGGCCTTCACAGCTATCAGCAAATGTGTGCCAAGAGAAGATACCCCACCTAAATGGATTGTTTGCTGTCTGTCCATCATCTTTTGTAGATGGAAGGATACCAATCTTTTCTGTTGCACCAACGTAACTTTGATGGAATTTGGCAGAAACCAATCTTACGCTGGTGCAGCAGGAGAAGCTGCAAGGAATTTACCCCAATGTTATCTTGTTGGGTGAGGTACACCAAATCTTCAGACAACTTTCAACTTTGCAATACAAATCACCTTTCCTACTGACGTAAGTGATTGTATTATGTAGGCATTGACAAACAGAATGAAAGGAATAATCAGAAATAGAGGAAATGAGACAGCTGGCCGAAGTGCAGAACAATCTGACAAGCACAATGTGTTGCTCCTATCAACTAGGCATTGAGAGGGCTATGATTCTGTAGTGAATAAACACACTTCTTGCTGTTGTACTAAGCCATACAGCCTAAAAGGTCACCAAAGCCTTTGACCTTGTCAGCAGACGTGGTCTCTTCAGACTACTAGAAAAGATCGGATGTCCACCAAAGCTACTAAGTATCATGACCTCATTCCATGACAATATGAAAGGCACAATTCAACATAGTGGCGCCTCATCAGACCCCTTTCCTATCCTGAGTGGCGTGAAACAGGGCTGTGTTCTCGCACCTACACTGTTTGGGATCTTCTTCTCCCTGCTGCTCTCACATGCATTCAAGTCTTCAGAAGAAGGAATTTTCCTCCACACAAGATCAGATGGCAGGTTGTTCAACTTTGCCTGTCTAAGAGCGAAGACCAAAGTACGGAAGGTCCTCATCAGGGAACTCCTCTTTGCTGACGATGCTGCATTAACGTCCCACACAGAAGAGTGTCTGCAGAGACTCATCGACAGGATTGCGGCTGCCTGCAACGAATTTGGCCTAACCATCAGCCTCAAGAAAACGAACATCATGGGACAGGATGTCAGAAATGCTCCATCCATCAATATCGGCGACCATGCTCTGGAAGTGGTTCAAGAGTTCACCTACCTAGGCTCAACTATCACCAGTAACCTGTCTCTCGATGCAGAAATCAACAAGCGCATGGGAAAGGCTTCCACTGCTATGTCCAGACTGGCCAAGAGAGTGTGGGAAAATGGTGCACTGACACGGAACACAAAAGTCCGAGTGTTTTAAGCCTGTGTCCTCAGTACCTTGCTCTACGTCAGCGAGGCCTGGACAACGTATGTCAACCAAGAGCTACTTCTCAATTCATTCCATCTTCGCTGCCTCCGGAGAATCCTTGGCATCAGGTGGCAGGAACGTATTTACAACACAGAAGTCCTCGAGGCGGCCAACAACCCCAGCATATACACCCTACTGAGCCAGCGGCACTTGAGATGGCTTGGCCATGTGAGCCGCATGGAAGATGGCAGGATCCCCAAGGACACATTGTACAGTGAGCTCGTCACTGGTATCAGACCCACCGGCCGTCCATGTCTCCACTTTAAAGACGTCTGCAAACGTGACATGAATTTCTGTGACATTGATCACAAGTCGTGGGAGTCAGTTGCCAGCGATCGCCAGAGCTGGCGGGCAGCCATAAAGGCAGGGCTAAAATGTGGCGAGTCGAAGAGACTTAGCAGTTGGCAGGAAAAAAGACAGAAGCGCAAGGGGAGAGCCAACTGTGTAACAGCCCCGACAACCAATTTTATTTGCAGCACCTGTGGAAGAGTCTGTCTCTCTAGAATTGGCCTTTATAACCACTCCAGGCGCTGCTTCACAAACCATTAACCACCTCCAGGCGCTTACCCATTGTCTCTCGAGACAAGGAGGTCAAAGAAGAAGAAGAAGAAGAAGACTAAGCCATGCAGCCTAAAAGGTCCCAGGTTCAATCCCCAGCCTATGGTGACTTAGCTACTGTCAACTAGAGAAGCAACAGGTTGTTACAATTGGTCTTGTGAATGCGCCTATAAAGCTCGAGTACATGAATATAAATTGCTGACTATTTAGAAAGTCAGACAGAATAAGATTGTGAACCCTTTCTAATGTTGTAAAGTTTGAGGCTTCTTGGATAATAAATAAAAACAAAAGTTGAAATACAACTTTGCTACTGTGTTTTAATTTACCACTACAACCTCTTGAAATATGTTGTTCTTGAGAAGGGTATAGACAGGAGGTTGTTTATGAAGACAATCTGTCTCACTGTCTAATTGTTATGCGTGTTCTGAGGCAAGATCGTTAAGGTGTGGTACTTTGGCAGATTCTTCCAAGGCACAAAGGAGTAATCATGGAGCGAAACACAAAGGCTATTAAAATGGTAATGTTTCAAGTCAGCAAGAGGAGCAAATAGCTCAAAACAATTTGACAGATGTCTTTGTGTGATCACGTTTACCTTCATTAGGAATTTTAAAAACAACATTTGTCTTCAGCAGAAGAGGGTACCAAAGTACTGATGTAAACATAATTCTTTTGGGAGACATAAATAAGAGACTGTTGAATAGTTATCCACAATGTAATCAACTACACTTCTGTACATGTACCACCAATGAACTTCTAGCTCAACTAGAAAAAATAAAAATCTATTACCTCAAAAAGATTTAGTCCCTTAGATGCAAGTCAAGGGTAAACCCAAAATATTACCATCCAAGTTTGATGTTGCAGAACAATCCAGTATGGATGCTCTCTCTCTCAAGCAAAGACCCAGGGACCCATGGAAGCAGCTTAAGCCTCAAGACAGAGGACCTTTTCAGCCTTCTGGTACCAGAAACAAGTTTGAAAGTATGCACTGGGTCCCAGCAAGAACTGCAAGACTTCAACTCCAATCAAGGACTTTACAGCAAAACTGAAAACAGTCAATGTTTGAACTGAATCTTACTCCAATGTCTTAAGGTAGAGGTTGCATCTGGAGCAGCTCCAGTCAATCACACAGTTCCTAGGACCAAGACTTTCGAAAATCAGTGTCAGCTGGTTAAATATAATTTTAAAGGATAGACATTTGAAGAATAGAAGGCTATGGGGAGAAAGCAGGAGATTACTGCTCCAGCAAAGTACAGCACAGACATGATGGGCCCAATGGTCTTCTTCTGAGCTGTGGGCTTCTATAGCTCAATGATTGTTTCAATTCTTCAAGTGAACAGAGGTCCGACTGCTCTCCGTATGGTACCAGAGAATCAAGTTTGAAAGTGTGCGTTGAGCCCCAACGAGAACTACAAGACTGCAATTCCAACCAAAGACTTTACAACAAAACTAAAGACAGTAACTGAATTCCATCTACTACTTGGGCGGCACAGTGGCGCAGTGGTTAGCACCGCAGCCTCACAGCTCCAGGGACCCAGGTTCAATTCTGGGTACTGTCTGTGCTGAGTTTGCAAGTTCTTCCTGTGACTGCGTGGGTTTTCGCTGGGTGCTCCGGTTTTCTCCCACAGCCAAAGACTTGCAGGTGATAGGTAAATTGGCCATTGTAAATTGCCCCTAGTGTAGGTAGGTGGTGGTGAATATGGGATTACTGTAGGGCTAGTATAAATGGGTGGTTGTTGGTCGGCACAGACTCGGTGGGCCGAAGGGCCTGTTTCAGTGCTGTATCTCTAAATAAAATAAATACTCCAAACCCTCTCCCTTTAATCCTTTCTTCGCCTCTGTATCTATTTGTGTGTGTGTTTATTTCATATGCATGCTTGCGTCGCGTATTTTTAGTAATTTTAACTGAGTTAGAGTGTTAAGGCTATTAAAATTACATCTTTCTTGTTTAAACCTCAGAAAGCCTGCCTGATTAGTTCATTTACAATTACAATTAGAGAGCAGTGAGCAAGGACTCATTGAGGTGAAGTTAAAAACTTTTTCTTTTTTACATTTTTTACAATCTTTTTTTTGCAATTATTTCATTTCATCTTAGTTTGTTCAGTTTGCTTACCCACTGTTTTTTTCAGGTTTGCACTTGCTGCTGTTCAATATTCAATCCGTTAACACCTAATCTGTACTAATGCTTTGTCTTTCAACACACCATTAACATATTGCTTGCCTTTGCTCCATGACCTTTTGATCAGCTATGTGGCCTTGTCCAATCTACACCTTCTCCTTTGTTATCTCTTGCCCCACCCCTACCTCACTTGCTTATAACCTGTGACTTTTCTAATATTTGTCAGTTCCGAAGAAGGGTCACTGTCCCGAAACGTTAACTCTGCTTCTCTTTTCACAGATGCTGCCAGACCTGCTGAGTTGTTCCAGTATTTCTTGTTTTTATTTCAGATTTCCAGCATCCGCAGTATTTTGCTTTTATTCCAGAATGGATGGAGCTGTGATTGCTTTTGGATATATTTTTGGCCCATCTTCCCACTACACAGGAAGATGTTTTCAGTTTCAAGGAACCTACTTTAGACAAGTGTTCCCTTGGAAATTAAACTCAGCAACACTTAAGAACTTTTCGACATATAAAGGTCAAACTTTCTGTCCCACCACTAAAGCAGCAGAGTGTGGACAATACTCACTGAAAGCATGCTGAGTCAATCTCACTACTTATCCTGAGACTACACTGGATACGTATTCACCATGAATTCCCAAACAGGATTGGGTCTGGCTGCAAGAGTTTACAGGGATGGTGCAGTGATGGTGATGGTGGTTGTGGGGAGGGGTGGCGGTAGCTGACAGTAACACACAGTTGGAGCTTTAAATGGTTGCAGCTTCTATTGGTAGGAGCAGGTTCAATGTTTCTGAGAAGAGAAGAAAAGAAGAAGCTTGATTACAGGAAGGATTATATCAGCTTCATTCACGGTTGTTTGCTTGAAAGTTCTCTTCGAAGAAGTGCAACAAAGGAAGGTTGGCCTCTGGCAACCCAGAGCTCCCTCCTCTCAACATAAACATGCCAGCTGCATGGCAGAAAATGGTTATTAGTGTAAAGGCAGTTCTTCAACATCCAGAGAAGCTGAGGTTGATGAGGGAATAGATTAATGGCCGCAGGAAGCTTGCCAAGGGAAATCTAGCCAACATTGAACTACATCAAGCAGAAGTGCAAAGTATGCAGGACACTAACAATTTTGTCTTGCTCTGTTACATCATGACTGAGGCTGCATATTATACCATCAGAAAACATTTCTTCCAAATTTTACACGTTGCCTGTACTACAGATTCAACTTTTTAAACAGTATAAGTGAGCCATATTTGGCACGATGACACCTTATATGCAAAGGGTGTGAAGGAAAGTAAAGCTCGAGGACCATCCTTTTCTTGTTAATCTCCCTCTACTTGTTCCGTCAGTCCCTCCTTCATCTTATTCATTCATTTCCATTAAAGCAAACCACCATAACATCCCTATAAACTCTGTTTCAGCAAATGTGTTTCAGCCACCATTTTAACATATCTTCTTCTGTTTCTATAGGCATTCCTGACGAACAGGCCACAGGCTTGAGTGGTACTAAGAAAGTTCTCATAGCTCTCAGTACCACTCACTCCATCCACAGCGTATCATTACAGTGCATCAACCCTGGGATTTATGTCATCTCTTTAAGGTGGGAACACCTGGTGAAGTATAGTGCTTGAGAGAACTGAAGTGGCCAATCATTTTTCCCTTGAATCTGAAGAAGTAGAAACAGGGTTCGACATAGACTCCGACAGGGTATTGCTATCAAATATACAATTGGAACAGAGGAAACTTAAATTAGAAAACAGGGAAAGAGAAAGTGAAAGAGAAAGAGAGAGAGGGGAGACAGAAAGAGCAAGACCCTTCCAGAAAGAATGCGAAGAAAGAGAGCTAAGTCAGCTTGAGTTAACTAGGGGGTGACAGAGTAACCCCAGTGAAAGCATGGCCAATATGGAGGAGTGTAATTCAGGGCTGGGTACAGAATTGTTAAAACTTTCCCAATTAATCCCAAAATTCAATGAGGGAGACATGGAAGTGTTTTTTTAGGTCTTTTGAAAAACTGGCAAGGCTGTTAAAGTGGCCAGTTGAGGCTTGGACTCTGCTGATACAAAGTGAGCTAACTGGAAAAGCCCATGAGGTTTATTCCATGTTGCCAGATGAGAGTTCATCAAATTATGAACTGACAAAAAATACTATCCTCGGGGCATATGAGTTAGTACCGGAAGCCTATTGCCAAAAGTTTAGAACCCTCAAGAAGCAAGCTGATCAAACTTACCCGGAATTTGAGAGAAATAAGCAGCTGGCTTTTAACCAGTGGCTGAGGGCTCTTAAAGTGCAGCTATGAAAATCTCAAAGAACTAATTTTGCTTGAGGAATTTAAAAACACTCTCCCACTCTCCATAAAGACAGATGCAGAGAAACAGAAGGTTCATAGAGCCTGACAAGCCGCAGTGCTGGCTGATGAGCTTGCTTTAATTTATAATTCAGTTTCCCAGGGGAAAACCTTTCCTAATCACCCCCACAAATCTGAAAAGAACAAAGGGTGGGAAGGTGTAAGAAGCCCAAGCAGTTCTGGGAGGGAAAGCAAAGCAGGAGACACAGGGGGCCCTCCTCCAGCCAAAAAGGAAGGTGCTGTAAGTAGGAGTGAGACCCGGAGACCTGTGTGCTTCCATTGTAATAAAGCAAGGCAGTTAAGAGATGACTGCTGGAAACTAAAGGGAAAACCTGTAGGGTTAATCAGGGCACACCCGCTCAGTGACAGAGAAGGGACCCTGATGGAAAGCACAACAGAACAAGCTGTGGCTTTAACTGTAGCAGTAAGAGTGAGATCCAGGAAGCCTATGGCTGCAAGTGCAGAAAAATTTCATAGGATTCCTGAAGGCTATCAGGGTTTTGTGTCTCAAGGAAAGTAACCCCATACCGCTCGAGTGGGGCAAGCAAGTGGCGCAGTGGCACAGTGGTTTGGGTTCAGTTCTGGGTACTGCCTGTGTGGAGTTTGCAAGTTATTCCTGTGACTGTGTGGGTTTCTGCTGGGTGCTCCGGTTTCCTCCCACAGCCAAAGACTTGCAGGTTGATAAGTAAACTGGCCATTGTAAATTGACCCTAGTGTAGGTAGGTGGTAGGAGAATTGAAGGAAGGTGGGGATGTGGTAGGGAATATGGGATTAATGTAGGATTAGTATAAATGGGTGGTTGATGGTTGGCACAGACTAGGTGGGCTGAAGAGCCTGTTTCAGTGCTGTATCTCTCTATGACTCTAATCCTCAGGGACACAAGGGCCACTTGATCCCTTTTACTGTGAAAAGGCCCGACCTTTCGCCCAGAGAGTACAGTAAACACCAGAGTGGTGGTAAATAGTATTGGAGGGCAGAGTATGCCCAGAGTATGTATACCTTTACATCGGGTGCACTTGGAGTGCGACCTAGTTTCAGGACTGGTGACCATAGGGATTGTCCCTAGTTTGCCTGTGGATAGGGTTGACCTGCTCCTAGGTAATGATCTGGCGGGACGAAGGTGGTACCATCTGCAGTAGAGAAAGAGAGACCGCAGGAGGTCAGAGAAACAGGGCAGTGGCAGGAGATGGTCCCCTGCAGTTTCCCTGAATATATAGTGAATCAGACCATGATCAAACTAGTTCCCCCAGAGGGGACTGAATTGGCACTGCAGGAAGATGACCATGAGGTCTGTCTGTCTGAGACTTTCTTTGGAATGTTAGAAGACAAGGGGAATGAGTTAAATGGATCTTCCCTAGCTGAGGCTCAGTGAGCTGACCCAGTATTGAAAGAATTGGCACAGGCTGCCCAGTCTGAAATTGAAGCAGAGGGAGTCCCTGATTGCTGCTATTAAAGAATGAGGTACTGATGAGGAAATGGAGTTTCCTCACAGACCTGAGAGCAAGGAGCGGACAGTGGTTCGCCAGTTAGTGGTGCCACAGAGGCACCAGAGAGAAATTTTAAGAATGGCCCATGAGATTACAGTAGCTGTACACGTCGGTATACGAAAGACCAAAGCCCAGCTTGACTGGTCAAAACTCCACAAAGATGTGGTGGAGTACTGCAGGAGTTGCCACATGTACCAGGTTGAGGGCAAATCCCGACCTACAGTGAAATCTGCACCCTTAAATCCTGTATCGGTGTTTGGAGGACCCTCCAACAGAGGACTGGTTGACTGTAAGGGACCCCTGCTGAGAACAAAAGGGAACAGTCAGGCACAAGGGTGGAAAAAGGTGAGAAAAGTAGAGGGAAAAAGTGACTGAGAGGACAGGTTAAAGGAAGTCTGGGAGGAATACCAAATGGAAACCCCTACTGTCTGGTCAGCCAACCCCAAAATATTTGAAAAGGTAGACCCCACATCTTCCTATGTAAATGCAGACACTAGAAGCACCCCACCAGAGTTGCTAACAGCATTTACAGGAACCTGCAGAGACAAAGAAAGTCTCAAAGAGGACAGAGAAACTGCGAGGGTGATGCCTCATCTGGTTGAAGTGCCGCAGGAGAGTGCAGTAGAATCTGGACAAATACCTGCAAGCAGGAGTGTTCCAGAGGACAAAGGGAAGATTAGTAAAGAATCTGCCCCCACAGTCAAGAAAAAATGGAACCAGCCATCCCCTGAGGTGAAAAGTCATAGCAAGACTCATCAAAGCAATGACAGAGAGTTCAGGGTACAACCGCCCACTGCTGATGCCACTCATAAGCAGAACTCCAACCTAGGGCTAATTAAATCTAACCCTCCCCCTGCAGACCTCAACAAGAACAAAGGCACCCTAAGAAGTCATGGAAATGTGCAAACTGAAAAACTTGCCCAGTGCAGCACAGTGGCGCAGTGGTTAGCACCACAGCTCCAGTGACCTGGGTTTGGTTATGGGTACTGCCTATGCGGAGTTTGCAAGTGGCATGGAACATGCAAGTACAAACCTCCTCACTTTGCCTTCCCAAGCTTTATCCTGCACATCACTAATCATATATCAACACACCTTGCAGTGCAACCACCTCTTCCTGTTGAGCCACCTCCTCCCAGCCCCATCTAACCAGCCACTGCTGAGACTCACACATCTTATTGCAATGCAACACCCATGCCCCATAGTGACTATCCACAAATGATGTCCTTCTATTCTCTCAAAACATTTGACCTCTGACACTCATAGGACTCCCTTCTCTCTTATAGACAAGAGAACAGAACACCAGGGAGAGACAAAGAACCAGCGGTGGTCCACCAATTATCTTCAGCTTGACAGCTGCACAGGAGGAGGCAATGGAGATAAGCCAGCTCTCAGCATACCTGGTCATTGGAGATAGAAAGATGGGGATCTCCCAACTATCTTGTGACAGTATTATATATCACACAGCCACATAGTATACAAAACTCATTCATGTTGGCTTGATGTCAGCAGGTCATGAAAAAAATCATAATGTGCAAAAATGATGACTTCTTCTACTTCTTTGGCCTCCTTGTCTCGAGAAACAATGGGTAAGCGCCTGGAGGTGGTCAGTGGTTTGTGGAGCAGCGTCTGGAGTGGCTATAAAGGCCAATATTAGAGTGACAGACTCTTCCACAGGTGCTGCAGAAGAAATTGTTTGTCGGGGCTGTCACACAGTTGGCACACAATGTGCAAAAATGATGACTTAGAACCATCTTATTATGCCAGTTCTAATTCCTATCTTTTGTCTTCCACAGGTCCTTCAAGCGTCCCTCAGGAGGTGGTGTAGGAGGAGGAAGTTGACTCCTCAGAGGAGCTCAGTCTCTCTGATGATGCACCATCACAGTATTCATGCACACTGTCCACCACCTCAGATAAACACACCTCGGTGGAGCCATCAAGACAAGTAGTTGGGTTATCATGTGATAAATCACACACCACAGGTGAATAGGAGATGGAGACTGGGATGGAGACAGAGACAGCAGTCCCCATTGGAGGGCACATGACCTCAGAACTCTGCTCAGCTGGGCGCAGACCCTTGGGGGCTGTTGATGGAGAGGATTAATCTGGAGCAGTAGCAGAAGATATATGAGGTTTGTCAGCCTTTCTAGCCATTCTGTGCACGACTGAAGGGAGTTTGATGGAGTCCGTCTCGAGCATGAGTGTCATGATATCTCAGGTCTTCGCACTAATCTCTACATCCATGAAAAGAGTGACCACCTGCATGGAACATCAGATGAGGAAGTCAACTTTGTGCATGCTGACCCTCACCAATGGCCTGCACACTCACAATGCCATCTATTAAGGATTAAGGAAAGCCTCACCTTGGCCAGTCAGTGCCTCACTAATGTGCAGCAAAGTGTTCTCCAGCTCTTGACGAGCAGGGAAGTGTGGGTGGGCTATGAGATGGAAGATGGAGAAAGGGGACATGGAAGTGGGGGCTCTGCTCAAAGCACTTACACTTCTAACCCCTTGCCCCTGCCCCTGTACAGGCCCCTGGCGGGCCTCATGAGATCCAAAATCTAGATGACATTAACCAAGAGTTTCTGAGCAGTCAGAGCAGGGATAAGAGTATTCTGACTCTTGCTTTGCTGAAGACAAAAGGGAAGAAAAAGGAAGATAATTGATTTGTAGTTGAACAAGGTTGAACTTGGATGTTTAACACAGTGTTACATTGTCACATTTCTGTCTCATGTTTATGAACTATAACATTTTACCGTCCTGCCCGTGTTTTCCTGCTAAGTGGCCTTTTCCCTTGGGGAGAATGATATGACAAGAGTATAATAAAAGCAAAATACTGCAGATGCTGGAAATCTGAAATAAAAACAAGAAATGGTGGAAATACTCAGCAGGTCTGGCAGCATGTGTGGAGAGAGAAGCAGAGTTAACGTTTCAGGTCAGTGATCCTTAACGTTAACTCTGCTTCTCTCTCCATAGATTTTGCCAGACCTGCTGAGTATTTCCAGCATTTCTTGATTTTATTACGAGTATAAGTTGAGCAATGGGTGCCTGTGAGAGAAATTAATTGTTGATTGTGGGACTGCTTTTTGCTGGGGGGCTGGGCAGTGCAGATGTGGCACTATGGATTCATAATTGGTGTTGCAGATGACTGCATCACCTCAGTTTAACTGTAGTGTGCCTGAATCAGACACTCCCAGGCATTTCTGCCAGTTATGTGTGTGGGCACAGGTACCATCACCACATCAGGCTTCTCCCTCTCCTCCTCTTCTTCCTCCTCAGCTGTAAAGCAGTCATCACCTTCCTCCTCCTTGAGACTCAATCCTCGCTGTTGCACAATATTGTGCAAGGAGCAGCAGACCACAACCATTCTGGAAACCCTGGCTGGTGCATACTGCTGGGTCGTTCCAGATCAGTCCAGGCACCTAGATTATGTCTTCAGCAACCGTGCTCTATTACAGCTCTGGTACTATGTGGCTTATGTTGTACCTTTCCTGCATGTCATTGTTTGGGCTTCTCACAGATGTCATCAGCCACATCTTCAGAGAGTAGCCCTCGTCTGCAGGAGCCACCCGCTGACTCAGCTTCAATGCTTGAATCCCTCTGGAAGACTTGACTTGTGTAGGATGAAGGCATCAATGGCATCCCTGGGAATCTTGCAGAGAAATGCATGATAATCTTTTGGTGGTTACAGACCAGCTGAACATTGATGGAGTCATCCTCAATTACCAACCCCCCCCACCCCCCCCAACACCCCCTCCCCTTCCCATGGCACCTTTCCATGCTAGTGCATGACGTGCATTTGGTGTTTGCTGCCCAAAATACAGTTTGCTCTACACTGGGGAAGCCAAATGTTTTACAGAGCACCTACATTCAATCCACTAGCATGACTCCAAGCTTCCGGTTGCCTGTCATTTTAATTCTCCACCTTGCTCTCACGCTGACCTCTCTGTCCTCAGCCTCCTGCAGTGTTCCAATGAAGCTCAACAGAACCTCGAGGAACTGCAACTGATCATTTGATTAAGCACTTTACAGCCTTCCGGGCTCAGCACTGAGTTCACCAAATTCAGACCATATTCTCAGCCCCCATTTTGTTTGGTTTTACTTACATTTGCTTTTGGACGGAAGATGTTTATCATTCTGCCATTCATACCTCCTCTGGACACAAATTTTGTTTGTTTACTTGTTACTTGGCCCTGCACCAACAACTCTTTCATCATTTAATCTCTCCTGTCTTCCACCCAATCACAGACCTTCCCTTTATTTCTTTTTCCACTTTCCCCACTTTCACTTGCTTGAAACTATCACATTTTCTCAGTTCTGATGAAACTTCTCTCTCCATGGATGCTGTCTTATCTGCTGAGTACTCCCAGCATTTTCTGTTTTTATTTCAGATTTCCAGCATCCTCAGTATTTTGCTTTTGTATTGATAGTGTGGAATGCCTTTCAGTTGATAAAGAAACCTGGATGATCTGGGAACACCTTTATTGCCATATATGTGCAATTGATGACTTCCTGTTCCTGTGGAAAGCCAGCCAGAACAGCAGATCTGAACTCTTGCTCATTCTGACTGGACTCATCGGTTGCGCGATGCACTTAAGTGCCAGCTCTGTCAAACATGGCTTTGGTCCCCAGTGAGCTGTATTTGTGGGTAGCAGATTATGAAATTCCACAAATATCACCAGCAGATCCTGAAAGGAGCTAGTGGGAATAAATTAAGGGCTGTGGTGATATTGGAAACCATTGGCAATGCATGCCCATCTGGTCCACTTGGCAGGAGGTCTTCTATCAGGAGACTGCAAATGTCAGCAACCACCTGACAGGAAATTCTGAGCCCCTTGAGGCACTGGTGCTCAGTCATGTCCAGGAAGCTTATTCTCCACCTGTAGATCCTATAATTGTCATATTGCCTCATGCGAGCTGGAGCTCCATGCTCTTCCCTCTGTCCTTTGGATTGACAGGTGGTTGAAGAGAAGGGCACTGGTGTTGTTACTGCTGCTGTTGGCGTTTCTGATGCTGCTCCTCTTGTTCCTCATCTCAGATTCAAGGTTGAATTACATAAGTAGCCACCGTACTGACCTGAAGATTGACAGTTGGGAAGTAGAGAACAAAGGCAAAAAACTCCAACATAGTAGAAATGACCTCCAAAGTACTGGAAATCACCTCCAAAGCAGTGAAAGCACACTCTCAGAACAAATCCTGTGAGAAACAGCCTTTCACTTATGCATGGAAGCAGATGTCAGATCTCAGTAATTAAAGCTTTTCTTGCTTGTCAATCTCTCAGCCCCTTTGAATCTAGCTGTCCCCTCACCTTGTTTTCCCTGGTGAATTCCAGGAAGCCTATGCACATTATGTTAAATTCTGAATCCTGGATTAAAAAGAAGCTCATGAGCAGTTTACATATTTAAATAACAGACCCACCTCTCCCACAGAGGCTTCCTGTGCACTTCAGATTGCACTCAGGTGAAAGGCAGAAGTCACGGGTTCCTGACTGCTTCCTGACACGCCAGTCGTTTCAACTGTTTTAACCTGCCACCAGGTTAAAACCCACCAATTTTGTCAGGTTAAATCCTGTCCCCCCCATCCCGGGCAGGATTTAGTGGACATTTCCGAAGGACAGGAAGCGAGGAAAAGGTGGTTGTGTAGCTCTGTTAATTAAGGATGACATTCGTACTATAGTGAGAGATGATGACCTTACTTCAGAAGGTCAAGGTGTAAAATTAGTTTGGGTAGAGATAAGAAATGGCAAAGGTAAGAAGCCTTTTGTGGGAGTAGTTTGTAGGCCCCCTAACAGTAGCTACACTGTAGGACAGAGTATACAGGAAGAAATAATGGGAGCTTGTAAGGATAATCATAGTGATTTTAATCTTCATACAGATTGGATGAATCAGATTGGGAAAGGTAGCCTGGAAGATGATTTCATAGAGTATATTCGGGACAATTTCTCAGAGCAGTGAGTTCTAATGCCAACCAGGGAGCAGGCTATTCTAGACCTGGTAAATGCCAAGACCTCAAAGTAAAGAAACATCTAGGCAACAGCGATCACAACATGATAGAATTTCATATTCAGTTTGAAGGTGAGAAGTGTGGGTCTAAGACTATTGCCATAAACTTAAATAAAGACAATTACAAGGTATCAAGACAGAATTGGCTAAAGTGAACTGGGAAAATAGGTTAAAAGGTAGGACAGTAGAGAAACAGTGGCAGACATAGAACATAGAACATAGAACAGTACAGCACAGTACAGGCCCTTCAGCCCACGATGTTGTGCCGAACCTTTAACCTACTCTAAGATCAAACTAACTACCTACCCTTCATTCTACTATCATCCATGTACCTATCCAAGAGTCGCTTAAATGTCCCTAATGTATCTGCTTCTACTACCACCACTGGCAGCGCATTCCACGGACCCACCACTCTCTGTGTAAAGAACCTACCTCTGACATCTCCCTGAAACCTTCCTCCAATCACCTTAAAATTATGCCCCCTGGTGATAGCCCTTTCCGCCCTGGGAAAAAGTCTCTGGCTATCCACTCTATCTATGCCTCTCATCATCTTGTACCCCTCTATCAAGTCACCTCTCATCCTTCTTCGCTCCAATGAGAAAAGCCCTAGCTCCCTCAATCTTTCTTCGTAAGACATGCCCTCCAGTCCAGGCAGCATCCTGGTAAATCTCCTCTGCACCCTCTCTAAAGCTTCCACATCCTTCCTACAATGAGGTGACTAGAACTGAACACAATATTCCAAGTGTGGTCGAACCAGGGCCTTATAGAGCTGCAGCATAACCTCGCGGCTCTTAAACTCAATCCCCCTGTTAATGAAAGCCAACACACCATACGCCTTCTTAACAACCCTATCAACTTGGGTGGCAACTTTGAGCGATCTATAGACATGGACCCCAAGATCCCCCTGTTCCTCCACACTGCCAAGAATCCTGTCTTTAAGGAGATATTTCACAACTCTCAGAAAAGATATATATATATATACATACACGTACATTCAGAGGAGGTTCACTAGATTGATTCCTGGAATGAGCGGGTTGTCTTATGAGGAAAGGTTGGACACAATGGGTTTGTTTTCACTGGAGTTTCGAAGAGTGAGGGGAGACTTGATTGAAATATATAAGATCCTGAAAGGTCGTGACAAGGTGGATGTGGAAAGGATGTTTCCTCTTTTGGGGGAGTCTAGAACTAGGGGGCACTGTTTTAAAATTAGGGGTCACCCTTTTAGGAAAGAGATGAGTAGAAATTCTTTCTCTCAGAGGATTGTGCGATTTTGGAATTTTCTGCCTCAGAAGGTGGTGGATGTGGGGTCATTGAATAATTTTAAGGCAAGGTAGATAGATCCTTGTTAGGCAAGGGAATCAAAGGTTATCGGGAGGAGATGGAAATGTGTAATTTGAGATGCAAACAGATCAACCATGATCTTATTGAATGGTGGAGCAGGCTAGAGGGGCTGAATGGCCTATTTCTGCTCCTAATTCATATGTTCGTATCTGTGGCTAACTGAGGAAGTTAAGGACAGTATCAAATTGAAGGAAAAAACATACAATACTGTGAAGATTACTGGTAGGTCAAAAGATTTGACAGATTTTAGAAACCAGCAAAGAATGTTGAAAAAAATAAGGAGGAAGAAATTAGAGTGTGAGAGAAAGCTTGCTAGAAATATATAAAGCAGGTAGTAAAAGTTTCTACAAGTATTTAAAAAGGAAAAGAGTAACTAAAGTGAGCACTGATCCCTTAGAGGTTGAGGTTGAGGTTGAGACGGGGGAATTAATGATAGGAAACAAGGAAAGCGTGGAAGCGTTGAACAGATATTTTGTGTCTGTCTTCACTGTAGAAGACACAAATAACATCCCACCAATACTTGAAAATCAAGAGGTAAAAGAGAGGGAGAAACGTAAAACAATCACAATCACTAGGGAAAAGGTACTGGGGGAAAGCTATTAGAACTAAAGGCTGGACCTGATGGCTTGCATCTTAGGGTCTTAAAAGAAGTGGCTGCAGAGATAGCAGATGCATTGGTTGTGAACTTTCAAAATTCCCTAGGTTCTGGAAAGGTCCCAGTGGATTGGAAAATCACGAATGTAACACCCCTATTCAAGAAAGCAGGGAGACAAAAAGCAGGAAGCTATAGGCCAGTTAGCCTAACATCTGTCATAGGGAATATGCTATAATCCATTATTAAGGAGGTAACAGTAGGACATTTAGAAAATCATAATATAATCAGGCAGAGCCAACATGGTTTTGTGAAAGGGAAATCATGTTTGACTAATTTATTAGAGCTCTTTGAGGAAGTAGCAGGCAAGGTGAATAAAGGAGAACCTGTAAATGTGGTGTACTTGGACTTCCAAAAGGCATTAGATAAGGTGCCACATCAAAGGTTACTACACAAAATAAGAGCTCATGGTACAGGGAGTAACATAGCATGGATAGAGGATTGGTTAATTAACAGGAAGCAGAGAGTAGGAATAAATGGGT
Source organism: Heterodontus francisci (assembly GCF_036365525.1). Taxonomy (NCBI): domain Eukaryota; kingdom Metazoa; phylum Chordata; class Chondrichthyes; order Heterodontiformes; family Heterodontidae; genus Heterodontus; species Heterodontus francisci. Next base: position 69,899,754 of record NC_090371.1, read on the forward strand.
AATTTTTGGGTTGGCAAGCATTACTAGTAGAGTGCCACAGGGATCAGTACTGGGTCCTCAACAGTCTATATCAATGACTTGGATGGAGGCATCAAATGTATGATAGCTAAATTTGCTGATGACACAAGAATAGGTAGGAAAGTAAGCTGTCAAGAAGACAAAAAGAACCTACCGAGGGATTTAGATAGGTTAAATGAGTGAGCAAACATTTGGCAGATGCAGTATAATGTGGGGAAATGTGATCTTGTCCACTTTGGCGGGAAGAATAGAAAAGCAGTATATTATTTCATTGGAGAGGGATATGGGTGTCCTGATACATGCATCCCAAAAGTTAGTATGCAGGTACAGCAAGTGATTAGAAAGGCAAATGGAATGTTGGCGTTTCTTACAAGGGGAATCGAGTATAAAAGTAGGGAAGCGTTGCTACAGCTGCACATGACCTGAGTTAGACTGCATCTGGAGTACTGTGTACAGTTTTAGTCTCCTTACTTAAGAAAGGATATAATTGCATTAGAAGCAGTTCAGAGAAGGTTCACCCAACTGATTCCTGGGATAAAGGAATTTTTCCTATGAGGAAAGGTTGAGTAGTTTGGATCTATACTCATTGAAGTTTAGAAGAATGAGAGGTTATCTTATTGAAACATATCAGATCCTGAGGGGACTTGACAGGGTGGATGCTGAGAGGATGTTTCCCCTTGTGGGGGTGTCTCGAATTAGGGGACATTAGGGGACAGAGAATTTTTTGCTCTTAGAGGGCTGTTAGTCTATGGAATTGTCTCCCCCAGACAGCAATGGAGGCTGGGTCATTGAATATATTCAAGGCTGAGTTAGATTTTTTATCAACAAGGGAGTCAAGGGTTATGAGGGGCAGACAGAAAAGTGGAATTAAGGCCACAATCAGATCAGCCATGATCTTATCGAATGATGGAGCAGGCTTGAGGGGTCGAATGGCTGACTCCTGCTCCTAATTCTTGTGATCTTGTGCTCTTTTGTATGAGTTGATGGGGCTCCTGGGCTGGAAAGGTGCTGGAGCCATTTGGAAATCTCCTCCCCCCGCCTCTATTTAATAGTACTCGGGCAATTAACTACCTGGTGTGGGGATCCCTGTCCCTTTAAAGATGGGAATCATGCCTCCAAGAGCTGCCGGCCAATCAGAGGGTCGGCAGCTCAGTAGTGTCGGCAGTGCCACCAGGAGTGCTGGCCACTGCCAGTACTGTAGGAGGTTTTGGAACCAGGCCCCAGGGCTGGAGACCCAGAGCTCAGGTAAGTTAGGTGGGGTGGCAGGGCCAGTCCGGCAGGCCCCGGTGATGGGGACGGTGTTGGTGAGGGGGAGTGGGGGGGGGTTGTTTGGAGTTTGATGATTTGCCACACAGATTGCCTACGGAGGAGGATTCCTTCCCCTAAGCCAGCAGGGAGGTCATGTTGGTTTACTAGGTGACCGCCCCATGTGGCGGAGGCCCCCTGTGCCATTGGCTTAATTCCACTGGTGGCACAAAGAGACACTTAAGTGGTTAATAATAGGCCTCTTAAAGACTTTGCCTCATCCAACTTTATTGCGAAGCGGCGGTAGGCAAGGGGCACTCTGCCCCCCGCCTCCCACCACAATTCTGTGGCCCCGCCCGCCTCCTAGCCTGTCTCCGGGGGCCCCATTAAATCCAATCCCTCATGCCTGGCCTTGTCTGGTCTTGTCTGGTCTTGTCTCCTTTGTTACAATACCATCTTTTCACATTATACCACATTTCCTGATTCAACTATTATTGTTTTTAGAACTTTTTCCTTCTTTGCAAATACATTTTTGAATTCCCTTTTCTCATGCCTTATCAGTTTTTTTTTCACCCACTGCTCTATTTCCTCTCTGACTTCTCTTACTGATTTCAATTTGATTTAGTCATACAGCTTCCTGCTTCCCCAGAACTCATTCCATTGCCTCAGAAATCTGAAACCCTCACTTCTAATCCAAGTCTCAAGCTCCATATTTATGTAATCTGGTCTCCTTCTCCCTAAGAGACTTGTCATGTGGCATCAGACCTCCATCCTTCTCGTTTTTCTTTTAGTAATGTTTGGAGCTCCATGCTGCTTGCCTAGCCTGCTCCCCAATCCTAGATCCCACACATGCCCTTGTGGAGTTTGGTATACCTCCACTCACTCAGTGTACTGGCAACCAATACGATATCAGGTTGCCTTCAAGCTCAAAGAATGGGAATCCCAGTTTTGGAGGCTCCAAAATCGCCTCCTGGCCATCATTTGCCTTTAAGGAATGGAAAAAGGTTCTGCCACTTTCAAGACCTAGCACAACGCAGTCTCTGCTGTTTCTGGGGCTTCTGCTGGTCATCCACTTCAGTTAAAGTGGGTGTTTGGCAGAACCTCTGAGGAAATATGGGGTGAATATCTGGGAATAGATTATCTTGAAATAGTTATCAATATCTGCATTGCTTTATCATGATTTTGGTGAATCCATCTGCTATCTGTAACAGAAAGTTATCAGATAACAATTAGACATTCTCTGGGAATTTATCTCCAATGAGCAAAGTTCAGGTACTTCCCAAATCGAATGCAAAATTTAGATATTAACCCTTCTGGACATAAAAGTCTCCTATAACTGGCAAGGAACATGGGACCATTCCCTTCTACTAAAATGTTAGAAAATATTGACAGAGATTTAATAGAAACAACCTTGGAATTGTTCAGTTAACAAATAATACAAGGGGTGCTGGACAAATTTCTTCTCTCCAATAGAAGAAGCCAGGAAAATGGATATATACTGCGACAGGATCGTATGCTTCACAACATCAACTGGGATCAAATACACTGCATAAATTCACCAGGAATTCCATGTCCCTCAGACCAAACAGATGTGTGAACAAACACAAAATAGATATCCAAGTTAGGCAGAAATACATTGTTGCACTTTGCAACTCACTCCTCTTTCTTACCTCAGAATTCATCAGCTATGTCTTCTGTCTCAGGGTTCAGCAACAATGATACAGAATATCTTTAAAATGAAGTCCAACTTTGACAATCTGACTGATGAAAAAATTCCTCAAGTGTAAATTAAATGTAAAGACTGCAGTAAGAAAATACAAATGTTTTGTTGAGCACACAAAGATACAAAAAATAACAAGTGGAATAGAATGGAAAGCCGCCAGGTTCATAGATTCACGTTTTCCATTACAGGATACTGTATCTGTAACATTGGAAGAAAAGGAATTGAGTACATGTTACAAGCTCACAGGACACCAATTTGGTGTGTACTCTGTCTTTATTAAAACTGCCTGTAATGGCTGCCTGCAGTCAGAGTGCCTCATGGTAGCGGTCACATGACTATGCTAAGCCAGGAGACACATTAGTACAGCACTGCATCCCAAACATCCCCCTTTTCATATAAAAACAAACAAAAAATATTAATTTGCATGCATTATCATTTACACTATGAGTTGCCCAACTGTTTTCATGCATTAGCAGTTCGTCATCTCATCAGTCTCTGTACATGCATTGCATACATAGTCATTAAATTGTGCCGGTCTCTTAATGGTGCATGTGTGCGGTGTCATTGGCTGGTTTTCCTTCTCTGGCGAGTGTCGTTCCCTTGTCACTTGTTGTCGTGGTAACTGTTGTTGTTCCATCTCTGTTGTTGGGGTGCTGTGGATCTCTGGGGCAGATGGTTGTTCTGTGGTCTGTGCAGTTGGTGAGTTCCCATGTTCCTGATCGACCGCCTGTTGTGAAGGAACAGCTTCTCCAGTTGTGCGTATGTGTCTGTGGTTGTAACGGTATCTCTGGTCCTGCACCTCCATCACATATGATCGAGGTGACAACTGCACTATGCAGGTCCCAAATTGCCACTTGGGCTGACACTTGTTGAGCACGTTGAAGGTTTACACCCTGACTGGCTCCTCAATGCTCAATTCTGGCAATATTTCAGCGTTTTGTCAAAATAAAAGTTGGTTTTCTGCCATTACACCTTGATTTTGTCTGCCCGCTCTATGCCCCTTCCCGACGGCCTCCACCTTGGGCACCTGAGCAGACAACTGCCAGATCTTCCTCTTCCTCGCCACCTGTATGACTCGCATTACCTTGTGGCTGGCAAAGACATTCTCGTTCTGGTGCCCTGCAGGACGTCTCCTGGGTTTTCGCTTCCTTAATCGGAGGATTGGGCTTTTGCAAGGCCTTCACCTCTGCAACGTCTTCCACCTTAATTAACTGCTCTGTTTCTATTTTCTTTTTTTTAATTGCTTTCTTCCTCAGACTCACCTCAATTCCTTGGTGGCTTGCATGGAAGCTCTTTAGCATATCTTTTTTCACATTGAGGGATACCAGTCCAAGCTTTAGACTTGCTTCAGCTGAGATGAGTGGCTTTTACTTGCTGTCTGTAATTTGGAACTCCAGATCTTCATTCTTGCCATTGTATTGGGCTCTCAGAGTAACATGTCCTCTTGACACTAGTATGGTGCCATCATATAGCCTCAACTTTCGAGCGCTTCATTTTTGGATCACCATGTTGAGCCAGTTCGCACAGGTCTCTGAAGGGTATGATGTGGTGTCTATCTGGCACTTTATGTTGACTTGAAATTCTCTGCAGTCCAACAGTCACAAATCATTTAACACCTATTGACCTGTTTGAACAACACTTTGCATGGTGCATAGTGATTTGTCAGAATCTTCGGCAGGGATCTCGCCAGTGGCCATGTGTACCTGCTTGTTGTGCTTCCTTCTAGCCAAGCACTTGCGTGAAAAATTATTCAGCTTCTTGCAGTGAGATCACTGCTTTCCCCATGCTGGACATGCCTTCTTTTCCTGTGCATGATGTCTCTGCAGTATTTGCATCCTGCCCTTTTTCTGTGATCTTTCTGCCTTTTGGCCTGGAATGTCTGTCAGCATAATGCAAGGCCTGGTCTTTTCTGCCATGAACATGGTCGAGCTGCTGATTTACAACTTCAGCACTTCTTCACATGTCCATTGCTTTCCTGAAAGTAAGTTTGTCTTTGCTCAGTAGACGTGCTCTTGCTGCGGGATCTCTTATGCCTAATACAATCCTGTCTTTAAGTAGGTCATCTTTTAGTTGTGCAAGTTCATAGGATTCTGAGAGCTGTGTTAATGCAGTCACATATTGATCAATGGACTCTTTTTCACCTGGGGCCCTATTATTGAACACATATCGTTCATAAGTTACATTCAATTGGGGTTCAAAGTGTGACTTCAGGGCTTTCACAATTTCTGCTGTCTTTTTTTTTGTACTTCAGAGAGATTTACGGTGGTATACACTGTGTAACAGAATCTCCCCAACAGTGATATAAGTGCAACTATTCATAGCTGCTCTGGTTTGTTAATGAAATCTGTCGCAATTTCATAATTTTGCCATTGCGGATAGAAAGATTGCCAGTTCTGCTTCATATCACCTTTCATTTTGACCGGCGCAGGCAGAGGAAAATTTGCAGCCATTGTCTTACACTATGCTTTCAGCTGTTTCTTTGTTCCTTTTCTGTGGCTTCCTGTGACTTTAAGCAGCTTTTAGCAGTTCTGACCATTTCTGTGGCCTTAGTTCCACAACTGTGCTTGGAAACAGCTCTTCAACACTCCATCTCAGCTCCACTCTGACACCATGTCACAAGCTCACAGGACACCAGTCTGGTGTGTACTCTGTCTTTATTGAAACTGCCTGTAATGGCTGACTGCAGTCAGAGTGCCTCATGGTAGAGGTCACATGACTACAGCTAGCCAGGAGGCACATTGGTACAGTATTGCATTTCTATCCCAAACACACTATACTGTAGCTTTACACTATTCAGAACTGGCTTCTGAAAAGGCTAATTGATGAAGAAGTGATTTGTCAGCAGCTGTGAGTCAGGACATCTGCTATTACAAATATTTTACGAACCCTCAGGCAACAAAAGAGTGTATTCCTCAAGAAAATGGTGGGAAACACAGAGCAACAATTGGAAGATCAATGGTAAGTGATGTTTTGAAGTAAAAAGGTGTCGAATAGTTGAACCAAATGACAAAGCTTCAAAGAGAAAGCACAATCTGAAATAGAAAGAAATAAAGGCAGCTTGATTCATATAGTTCAAGAATGTCTGGACTGATAATTTGCCTATCAACAATGAAATGTTCAACACAGGAAGGAAAAGTTTTTTTCAGGATTTGCTTGTTGATCATTTTTACTCCATAGGTGGCTGTCTGCTACTTTCTAAAAAAGTGTGTTACAAATCTGTGACTATTGTAGATATCTTTTAGGCTCAATAATAGCAATTGTTCTCTTAAGCAGTCTGTGTACCTACTTCTTGTAAGAGTTGGATCTCACTGCCTATGTCTACTAGTGTGGTAGTGGGATCCAGGTGCACAACAATGAATTCCCTTGAGATCGGTTTTATTCACACATTCTTGTTCAATCTCTCTGCAGATAATCAAGTTAGCATTGGGTGAGGCAAAGCTTGTTTGGAATGGTAAGCAGTTTTATTCCACAGCAGGCAAACACACAGAACTATCATATTGATTAGTCATTTGATACAATTAGTATGACTTTTGTCAGTGTACAGTTACAGAAATAAAGAGCACATAAGCGCTAACCTGCTCTGGTGGGTCATTTAAATCTACTTAAAGACAAAACATCTCCGTATGCTGCCCTACCACCAGGAGAATAGTTGCAGCCTGTATGGTTCCACTGCCTTAGAATCAGTGTTTTGATTTTTTTAAAAGCCTCTCGCACAAACCCCAGCAAGATCAAAAACATCAGGATGCAAGGTGTCTCTCTGAATAACCACATATAGCTAGTGAATTGTCCATTGTCTGGTCTCTGAGGGAAACAAGTTCTACTCTCACACTGCAATTGTCATTCACCTGCTTAATGATCCACAGCTCAGCATGAGGCCATTTTGAGAACATAATTGCTTTGAGGCAAACTGTTGCTAAAAGAACTTAACATAGCTCATGTCCAAGTCATTTTCATGAAAAAAGCCAAATGGTCAAGAACTATGACAATATCATTTAATTAATGCAAATGAAGACTTGGATATGCATACCTATAGTGAATGGTGGAAGATTTTGGTTCATATATTTTCAATACTTTTTGGTAGAACCAAATAAGACCATAGCCACAGCAGCTGTACATGGTGAGAATAAAATGTAGTAAAAGCATTGTAATATTCTTATATATGCCAATGTAATTAGTAATCTACACAGAAAAGCCTATTGTTATAGAAAAAGCTGCAAGGCAAATTGCTTCACAAAAGATATTAATGTTCAAACTTGCATTTGGTATTTTTTCAGCAAGAATGCCGAGATAACACTCTAATTTTCATTGAAAGATTGGAAAATTGTGAAACTCACTTGCTTCAGGTGATTTTTAAAAAACTGTTATAATTTTTAAATTGCAACAATACATTTTGCTTGCACTGTACTTAGAGGAGCATATATGGGTACAGCTCTGCATATTGGTATAATAGTGTTCTATGCTGTCAGATCAGGGTGGCCAAATTGGAGCCAATCTCAGGATTCAGCTACTGGGTGGAGGCAGCCACCTCAATCACAAGAGGCCCTCATGCACACACGGAAGATAAGCACTGCATTTGCTCCTGCCATAAAAATAACACCTAAATGGAACATAAGGTCATTTCTGAGAGCATATTCAGTAAGCAATGCCCAAAAGAATGCACGGTGCAAGTAAACACTAAGCTCTCACGGACGTGAAATAGCTTGACAATATGAATTTGGTTGCACTGAAGCTATGTACAGAGTATTCTTGCTAAGGTTTGCAAGTACATTTCATCAGGTGGCAGGATTGCAATACTTGCCTGGAAGATTTAAGGCACTGTAAGTGAAGCTGTATTTGTGAAGAATGTGGGAAGATGTAAACAGGGTACTTAATACAATGGCTACATTTTCAAGTTCAGAGAAAGTGCTCTTGCAGCCAGCATTGGGCTCTGCCCTACAGTCTCATCAGGCTCTTTCTGTTCCTTTTCAGGGTCCCTTGGGCCCTTTGACAATTGAGGCCTCCATAATGATGCTTCTTTTAATGGACAGTGTTGAACAACATACCTTGAAATCTTTGTAGTGCTATACTGCAGGAATCACAAAGTCATAGAGAGATACAGCACTGAAACAGGCCCTTCGGCACACTGAGTCTTTGCCGACCATCAACCACCCTTTATACTAATCCTACATTAATCCCATATTCCCTACCACATCCCCACAATTCTCCTACCACCTACCCACACTAGGGGCAATTTACAATAGCCAATTTACCTATCAACCTGCAAGTCTTTGGCTGTGGGAGGAAACCGGAGCACCCGGAGGAAACCCACACGGTCGCAGGGAGAATTTGCAAACTCCACACAGGCAGTACCCAGAATTGAACGCGGGTCGCTGGAGCTGTGAAGCTGCAGTGCTAACCACTGCGCCACTGTGCCGCCCAATCAGGAAGCCTCCTGATTGATTCAGTCACTTGAAATGGTGTTTCAACATTCCAATGGTATACTTACAAACTACAGGTTACTGTGGGAAGCGAGAGAGGAAATAGTTGGGGCCTTAACAGATATCTTTGCAACATCCTTAAACACGGGTGAGGTCCCGGAGGACTGGAGAATTGCTAATGTTGTCCCCTTGTTTAAGAAGGGTAGCAGGGATAATCCAGGTAATTATAGACCGGTGAGCCTGACGTCAGTGGTAGGGAAGCTGCTGGAGAAGATACTGAGGGATAGGATCTATTCCCATCTGGAAGAAAATGGGCTTATCAGTGATAGGCAACATGGTTTTGTGCAGGGAAGGTCATGTCTTACCAACTTAATAGAATTCTTTGAGGAAGTGACAAAGTTGATTGATGAGGGAAGAGCTGTAGATGTCATATACATGGACTTCAGTAAGGCGTTTGATAAGGTTCCCCATGGTAGGCTGATGGAGAAAGTGAAGGCGCATGGGGTCCAAGGTGTACTAGCTAGATGGATAAAGAACTGGCTGGGCAACAGGAGACAGAGAGTAGCAGTGGAAGGGAGTTTCTCAAAATGGAGACGTGCGACCAGTGGTGTTCCACAGGGATCCGTGCTGGGACCACTGTTGTTTGTGATATACATAAATGATTTGGAGGAAAGTATAGGTGGTCTGATTAGCAAGTTTGCAGATGACACTAAGATTGGTGGAGTAGCAGATACTGAAGGGGACTGTCAGAGAATACAGCAGAATATAGATAGACTGGAGAGTTGGGCAGAGAAATGGCAGATGGAGTTCAATCAGGGCAAATGCGAGGTGATGCATTTTGGAAGATCCAATTCAAGAGTGAACTATACAGTAAATGGAAAAGTCCTGGGGAAAATTGATGTACAGAGAGATTTGGGTGTTCAGATCCATTGTTCCCTGAAGGTGGCAACGCAGGTCAATAGAGTGGTCAAGAAGGCATACGGCATGCTTTCCTTCATCGGACGGGGTATTGAGTACAAGAGTTGGCAGGTCATGTTACAGTTGTATAAGACTTTGGTTCGGCCACATTTGGAATACTGCATGCAGTTCTGGTCGCCACATTACCAAAAGGATGTGGATGCTTTGGAGAGGGTGCAGAGGGGATTCACCAGGATGTTGCCTGGTATGGGGGGCGCTAGCTATGAAGAGAGGTTGAGTAGATTAGGATTATTTTCATTAGAAAGACGGAGGTTGAGGGGGGACCTGATTGAGGTGTACAAAATCATGAGAGGTATAGACAGAGTGGATAGCAAGAAGCTTTTTCCCAGAGTGGGGGATTCATTAACAAGGGGACACGAGTTCAAAGTGAAAGGGGAAAAGTTTAGGGGGGATATGCGTGAAAATTTCTTTACGCAGAGGGTGGTGGGTGCATGGAACACTTTGCCAGCGGAGGTGGTAGACGCGGGCACGATAGCGTCTTTTAAGATGTATCTAGACAGATACATGAATGGGCAGGAAGTAAAGAGATACAGACCCTTAGAAAATAGGCGACAGGTTTAGATAGAGGATTTGGATCGGCGTAGGCTTGGAGGGCCGAAGGGCCTGTTCCTGTGCTGTAATTTTCTTTGTTCTTTGTTCTTTCTTTGTACTCAAGTAGATGCATGTACCTTGAGTCATTACACCTGTGTTCAGCTGGTGCACTGGGATATTACAGAGGTATCATGAGCCAGGACTACAGCAAATTTCCTTGAATGGATGGGAACCACCCCCTACATTTGTCTTTCAGCGTCAAATATTGATGGGAGCAGTGGGCTGCCTGAAACTGAAGACAACTTGACAAGTGTGTATTGGCTTGTGGAAGTTAGTGCAAATGGTTATAAAGCTGTAGAATCCTTTCCTATCCAAGTAAATAGTGACAGTGTGCCAGGGAATGTGCAAGGCCATGTGGGTGCAATCTACAAGCCTCTGGACCTTAAGAAATCCTGGCACTCTGAAAAATTGCAGAGCCCTGTCATGCTATTATGGTTATTTATGGGGAAGAAAATGAGAAGACTTTCTCCAGCACAGCATTGGTCACTTGCTTTCAAAAATTCATAACAGCTGTTTGGATTGTATTGCTGAAGTCACTGGTGGTGCCTGGGATGATAAAAAATGCAAACATTAAGGACAGCAGAAGAATTTGGCTGCAGCTCAGAATGGAGGTAAGGGCTCAGTTCTTGTCGATAAAATCTTTCAGATACAATTCTGCTGTTGAATCGAGTATCATTGGTGGGAGGAAATTGGGTAGGCGGTGGCATAGTGGTAATGTCACTGGACTAGTAATCTAGTGGCCTGGGCCAATGCTCTGGGGACATGGGTTCGAATCCCACCACGGCAGATGGTGAAATTTGAAATCAATTAATAAATCTGGAATTACAAGCTAGTCGAATGCTGACCATGAAACCATTGTCGATTGTTGGAACAGCACATCTGCTTCACTAATGTCCTTTAGGGAAGGAAATCTGCTGTCCTTACCTGGTCTTGCCGATATGTGACTTCAGACCCACAGCAATGTGGTTGACTCTTAAATGGCCTCTGAAATGGCCTAGCAAGCCACTCAGTTGTATCAAACCACTGCGAAGTCTAAGAAAAGGAATGAAACCGGACGGACCACCCAGCATCGACCTAGGCACCAGAAATGGCAACAGAGAACCCAGCCCTGTCAACCCTGCAAAGTCCTCCTTGTTAAATCTGGGGGCTTATGCTGAAATTGGGAGAGCTGTATCGCAGACTAGTGAAGCAACAACATGACATAGTCATACTCATAGAATCATATCTCAAAGCCAATTTCCCAGATACCACCTTCACCATCCCTGGGTATGTCCTGTCTCAAAGGCAGGACAGACCAATCAGAGATGGTAACACAGTGGTATACAATCAGGAAGGAATTGCCCTGGGAGTCCTCAACGTTGACTCCGGACCCCATGAAGAGTCATGGCATCAGGACAAACATGGGCAAGGAAATCTCCTGCTGCTGAATCAGTGCTTCTCCATGTTGAACACAAATTGTGCAAGGGCACAGAATGAACGCTGGGTGGGGGACTTCAATCTCCATCATCAAGAGTGGCTCAGTATCACCACTACTGACCTAACTGACCGAGTCCTAAAGGACATAGCTGCGAGATTCAACCTCATTAGATTAGATTAGAGATACAGCACTGAAACAGGCCCTTCGGCCCACCGAGTCTGTGCCGAACATCAACCACCCATTTATACTAATCCTACACTAATCCCATATTCCTACCAAACATCCCCACCTGTCCCTATATTTGCCTACCACCTACCTATACTAGTGACAATTTATAATGGCCAATTTACCTATCAACCTGCAAGTCTTTTGGCTTGTGGGAGGAAACCGGAGCACCCGGAGAAAACCCACGCAGACACAGGGAGAACTTGCAAACTCCACACAGGCAGTACCCGGAATCGAACCCGGGTCCCTGGAGCTGTGAGGCTGCGGTGCTAACCACTGCGCCACTGTGCTGCCCTTGACATCATGGTCTGGCATATCCCCCACTCTACCATTGTCATCAAGCTGGGGGATCAACACTGGATCAAAGAAAAGTGCAGGAGGGCATGGCAGGAGCAGCACCAGGAATACCTAAAAATGAGGTGTCAGTCTGGTGAAGCTACAACACCATGCATGCCAAACAGCGGAAGCAGCATGCGATAGACAGGGCTAAACGATCCCAGAATCAACAGATCAGATCTAAGCTCTGCAGTCTTGCCACATCCAGTTGTGAATGATGGTGGACAATTAAACAATTAACAGGAAAAGGAGGCTCCACAAATATCCCCATCGTCAGCAATGAGGGAGCCCAGCAGATCAGTGCAAAAGACAAGGCTGAAGCATTTGCATCCAACTTCAGCCAGAAGTGCCGAGTTGATGATTCATCTCGGCCTCTTCCTGGAGTCCCCAGCATCAGGTATGCCAGTCTTCATCAATCCGATTCACTCCACATGATATCAAGAAATGGCTGAAGGCACTGGATACTGCTAAGGCTATGGGCGCTGACAACATTCCGGCAATAGTACTGAAGACTTATGCTCCAGAGCTAGCCGCGCCCCAAGTCAAGCTCTTCCAGTACAGCTACAACACTGGAATCTACCCAACAATGTGGAAAGTTGCCCAGGTATGGCCTGTCCACAAAAAGCAGGACAAATCCAACTCAACCAATTACTGCCGTATCAGTCTACTCTTGATCATCTGCAAAGTGATGGAAGGGGTCATCGACAGTGCTATCAAGCAGCGCTTGCTCAGCAATCTGCTCACTGACACTCAGTTTGGGTTCTGCCAGGGCCACTCAGCTCCTGACCTCATGACAGTCACAGTCCAAACATGGACCAAAGAGCTCAACTCCAGAGATGAGGTGAAAGTGACTGCCCTTGACATCAAGGCAGCATTTGACTGACTGTGGCATCAGGGAGCCCCAGCAAAACTGAAGTCAGTGGGAGTCAGGGGGAAAACCCTCTGCTGGTTGGAGTCATACCTAGCACAAAGGAAGATGGTTGTGGTTGTTAGAGGTCAATCAGCTCAGTCCCAGGACATCACAGCAAGAGTTCCTTAGTGTAGCGTCCTAGGCCTAACGATCTTCAGCTGCATCATCAATGACCTACCTTCATTATAAAGTCAGAAGTGGGGATGTTCACTGATGATTGCACAACGTTTAGCACCATTCGCAACTCCTCAGATACTGAAGTAGCCCATGTCTGGATGCAGCAAGACCTAGACAACATCCAGCTTGGGCTGATAAGTGGCAAATAACATTTGCACCACACAAGTGTCAGGCAATGACCATCTCAAACAACAGCGAATCCAACTATCACCCCCTGATGTTTAATGGCACTACCATTGCTGAATCCCCCACTATCAACATCCTGAGACTGAACTGGACCAGCCACATAAATACTATTCCTACAAAAGCATGTCAAAGCTAGGAATTCTGTGGCGAGTAACTCCCTGTCTCCACCATCGACAAAGCACAAGTCAGGAGTGTGATAGAATACTCTCCACTTGCCTGGATGAGTGCAGCTCCAACAACACTCAAGAAGCTCAACACCATCCAGAACAAAGCAGCGCGCTTGATTGGCACCCCATCCACTACCTTCAACATTCACTCCTTTCACCACTGTTGCACAGTGATCGCAGTGTGTAGCATTTACAAAATGCACTGCAGCAACTCACCAAGACTCCTTCGACAGCACCTTCTAAACCCGCGACCTCTACCACCTCGAAGGACAAAGGCAGCAGATGCATGGGAACACCATCACCTGCAAGTTCCCCTCCAAGCCACACACCATCCTGACTTGGAACTATATCACCGTTCCTTCACTGTCGCTGGGTCAAAATCCTGGAACTGCCTTCCTAACAGCACTGTTAGTGTACCTACACCTCAAGGACTGCAGTGGTTCAAGAAGGCAGCTCACCACCATCTTCTCAAGGGCAATAAGGGATAGGCAATAAATGCTGGCCTAGCCAGCAATGCCCATATCCCATGAATTAATAAAAAATTTACCTTTGAAATAGTGATAATCTGCTTGGTATCCTATGTTGGTTCACTTTTCAAAACTTTAAGAAGTAATTCCAATATTTGTCATTTCCAATGGGGAGTGACTCTTAAAGGCACACCTCAGCAAATACCTGGCATGCAGCCTTAACTTTCAAACTGTTAAAGTCAATAGATAGAAAATCACTGGCTGTATACCTGCAGTTTACCAAGCTGAATTTCCTGTAAGCTCTATTTCCCACTTGAGAATAATGGGATCGCAGAAACATAAGGGCATTCCCATTGTGACACTCTTGCAACAGCTTGGATGTGCCAAAGCCTCCTGAAGACCTAAATGGCAAAGCAAAAAATCAACAAAATTCTTGATAAATTGCTGGAAAATTAGAAAAACAATGTTAGTTGGTTCATTATATGTCCATATACAACTCTGTCCCTAGCAATTTAGATATCCATTTTATGTGAACGGACAGTGTTTGGTATAGACAGATGTTGGGAAATTGCAGGGATGTCTAAATTACGTTGCTGTAACTTCATTAACATATTCAAATTATGTTCTCACCTGTTTCAGACAGGTACTTTCTACACTGATCAAATATGTCACCAGAAATGTGTCAGAATTAAATATTGCAACAGATCTCTACCCTGATTCATGATTAGCAACACCGAGCTTGCATTGGAATATCAGTGTGAATTGGAAAGTCTAGGCTAACAGGATCAATATTCCTTCCTGCCCTGCTGCAGCATAAATCGGGTGCCCAACATTTTCTTCATTGATTCCAAGTCTTTTTTCTGCATCCCTCTAATTTAAATGTATTGGTCGACTTTATGGCCTCAACAGAAGGTGGGAATCTGCTTGATTCTTTAGCCCGTTAAAAACTTGAGGCAATATAGATTAGAGGTATCATTTTATGCTTGTGGCTGATGTCAGAACAGCAGCCAAATTGCCATTCCAAATACAGAGCAGTCTTGCTGCACTGAAGAATTCATTAAATTGATCTACCTGCAAGTTGCTGGCTGCCCTTTTACAGATTCTCTGAGGTATAATGCTGAGCATGCAGGATAAACACAGACTGAAAATCAACAAGCTCAGCCTAAACAAACATAGCCCGAAATGGATTAACAAAGACAAGAAAACAATCTCTCCAAATCCTACAGGGAGAAAGGGGAAGGGACTCATTGGGATGAATATAACAAAATGAAAAAACAAGGGTGATCAGAGGGGCCAAGGGAGATCTAGAAAAGTGTAAAGCTGCAGAGGCTAAGCATAACAGCAAAGACAGTCTTTCAGTAGTACAATAGTAAGCATGCCTTATGAGAAATGATAGAACCATAAAAGATGCAGACAGGCTTGAAACTGAGGATCATAATAGTTCTGAATAATTTCTTCCCCCAAGGACTCACAAGGGAAGACATGAGTAACATGTTCTCCCAGACAGAGATAGTCTAAGTAAAATCAATGACTTCCTTATACATGCAATGTAAATCCTAGATAGCTAGGAGGCCTCAATACAATAAACCCCAAGAATAGATGGTATTTATCGCAGAGTGTTGAGGGAGACCAGGAGAAGATTCTATGAGGCACAGGAAACCATTATGAAGCAGTCACTGAACCCTGGGAGGGCTATAGTCAATTAGAAACAAGCCAATGTAATGCCTATATTCAAAAAAGATAATGAAACAGGCAAAGGAAACTCAAGCACCAGTGGTGTCACTTCCATTCCATTTAAAATAATGTAATTGAGTATCAGAAGTAAACTTGGGGATCATCTCTGCAACAGCCACCAAGTAGACAGCAGTCAACATGGCTTTAGACAGAAAATATCTTGTCCCATCAACCTCCTTGACTTCTTTGAAGAAATGACAGCTAACACAACTGTAATAAACGCTGTGAGGTTTCACATGTAGACTTCCAAAAGATATTTAATAAAGTTCCAAAGAAAGGATTGCTAATTAACCTCAAATCTATTGGGATACATTGTAAACCCTAGAAGAACCTGCCAAGTGTGCCAAACAGTGAGTACTTGTTAGATGTGGAGAAGTATTGATTGTGGTATCCCTGGGCTTGACTACTGGGACAACTGCTGTCATTAATTTACATAAATGGCCTGGATTTAAAAGCTAAATACAAAAGTGGCCAAATTTGCAGATGATACCAAACTAGGAGTGGCAGCCGAATCACAGGAGGTAGCTCAGAAATTACAGTGGGTGAAACAAAATATATATGTGGGCAGAACATAGGAGCATAGCAATTGCGAGAAGAAGAAAGATCAAGTCCACCTAGTTCACCTTCCAACATCCCGAAAGTCACATAATACAATGATAATGGATTTGTTGACTAACCAAGGTAATGAAGTTCTATTAATTAGTCTATAACAGAACCAGGTATGATGCAAGGAAAACCCAGTGGTGAGAAGGTATAAGAGCTATTTAAGGTTTAAAGTCAGCTGCTCCTCTGAAGCTACTTACCATATGCTTAAATGACTCATATTCTTTATCCCAAAGTTATATATTCTGAAAGAACAATGACATACAACATTTAATGTAGACAAATGCAAGATTCAACTTGGAAAGGACTCATCTAGAGGAGGTGACGAGAAATTGGCAGGGATATTTAACAACAATATCAACTTGCATTCATCTAGTGCCTTTGACATAGTAAAATGTCCCAAGGCACAGCACAGGAGCATTATCAAAAAGAAATTGACACTAAGCCACATAAAGAGACAAGAGGAAAAATGGCCAATAGCTTCATCAAACAGGTAGGTTTTAAGGATCATGCTAAAGGAGGAGAGAGAGGTAGAGAGGCAGAGTGGAATAGGGAGGAAATTCAAGAACTTTGGGCCTAGGCAGCTGATGGCACGGCCTCCAATAATGGGGGTGATGAAAATCAAAGATGCCAGAGATCCCAGAGAGCTGTAGGGCTGGAAGAGGTTACAGAGATAAGGAGGAGTAAGGACATGGGGAAATTTGACACAACGATGAGAATTTTAAATTCAAGGCATTGCCGGACCATGAGCCAATGTAGGTCAGCAGGCAAAGGAGAGATGGCTGGACGAGAATTGGTGTGAGTTTGAATCTGGGCTGCGTAGTTTTGGATGAGCTGAACTTTACAAAGGATAGGTGGTGGGAGGCTGGCCAAAGGAGCATTGAAATAGTCGAGTCTGAAAGCAACAAAGGCACAAACAAGAGTTTCAACAGCTATGGGGCATAGGCAGGAATGGGAACAGGCAATATTACAGAGGTCTTGGTGATGGAGAGGACATGGGGTCAGAAGTTAAGCTCAAGGTCAAATAAGATGCCAAGGTTGCGGACAATCTAGTTCAGCGTCAGACAGTAGTCAAGGATGGGGATGAAGTCAGTGGCTAGGGAACGAAGTTCATTGCTGGGATGGAAATGGCTTTGCTCTTTCCAATATTTAATTGAAGGAAATTTCTATTCAGCCAACTAACGTCAGACAAACAGTGTGACAAATGGGAGGCAGTGGAGGGGTCAAGAGAGGTAGCGGTGAGGTAGTGCTGGGTGTTGTCAGCGTACGTGTGGAATCTGACATTATCTTTTGTCAAGATGCTACCGATAGCATGTGGATGAGTAATAGATTGTATGGTCTCTGTTTAAGAACGTCAATTCATGGTAATTGGAGATAGTTTCGAATGTAGGCAATTCCCTTTAAAAACTGTATGGAGACAGTTCAAACTGTTTTCAAGTTCCATATATGAAGCTCCTTGCTCAACATTACCTTGAGATGATTGACAAGAGTAAAGGCATGAAGTGTATCAACCTGAAGTGAGCAATTTATTTTG
Source organism: Heterodontus francisci (assembly GCF_036365525.1). Lineage (NCBI taxonomy): Eukaryota > Metazoa > Chordata > Chondrichthyes > Heterodontiformes > Heterodontidae > Heterodontus > Heterodontus francisci. Next base: position 69,917,482 of record NC_090371.1, read on the forward strand.
TACAGGGTGCCTGGAATGTTGCAACAAACACAACCATACACAACTATTACTGGTTATGTCAGAATTCTCTCTGGCACTGTGGAGAGCATTACTCTTCCCTACTGCAGGAATCAAACAGTGACAACAGAATTGTATAGACTAATAAACCAAATGAATCTCTAGGTTCCAGCTACTGCTGCTGCCTGCTTTGAGGAACATGAAAATGGGGAGACTAAGGCGATGGATTCAAACAACCAAATACACACAGAAATCTCAGCATTGTCAGCGAAACACAAGTAGATTCTGCCAGTGTAGAAGATGACAGCTTGCAGGATTATGATACATCCCATTCTCCTGCCAATACCCCTGCATGAGGCAGAGGAAGCATTTGAGGCTTTGTTTCATTGTTTTGAACATTAGAGGGAGCTTGATGTTAAAGACATAGAAAGGGGTTTGGAAACTGAATAAAAGATTTATGGCCTGTGTAGAATGACCAACCTAACCATTACAGAGCACAGAAATATTTTTTAAAATTAATTACAGGTCCCCAACCTAATTGTAATACAGAAAATTAATCAACTAAGCTTACATTTTGATTCACAATATATACTGTGCACAATACAGGCCAAGGTAAAACATCTTTCTTTTTAAGGTGATAAAGAGTACCGTTACATTGCAAGATATATTTTATTTAAATAGTATTGAGCACATAAATGAATATCAAAGCTACAAAGTGAATTAGCAATGCAGTGACAGATGGAGTTTAATGTGGAGAAAATATGAGGTCATCCACTTTGGATCTGGGAAAGACAAATTGGAATATTTTCTTAATGGTGTGAGACTAGGAACTATGGAGGAACAAAGGGATTTAGGTCAACACAAACACAAACACAAGAAATGCTGGATTCACTCAGCAGGTCTGGCAGCATCTGTGGAAAGAGAAGCAGAGTTAACATTTCGGGTCAGTGACCCTTCTTCGGAAAGGGATTTAGGTGTCCAGTTGGAGAAGTCATAGAGTCGTAAAGCATAGCAACAGGCCATTCGGCCCATCGCGTCCATGCCGACCATAATGCCTATCTATACTAATCTCACCTGCCTACATTAATTCCATATCCCTCTATGCCTTACTCATTCAAGTACCTGTCCAGATGCCTCTTAAATGTTGCGACTGTTCCTGCCTTCACCACCTCCTCAGGCAGCTCATTCCAGATACTCATTGTTCTTTGTGTGAAAAATTTACCCCTTTGATCCCCTTTAAACCTCCTCCCTCTCACCTTAAACCTATGCCCTCTAGTTTTAGTCACCCCTACCATGGGAAACAGACTCTGGCTATCTACCCTATCTATGCCTCTCATAATTTCATATACCTCTATCATGTCCCCTCTCAGCCTCCTTCGCTCCAGGGAAAACAGACCCAGCCTATCCAATCTCTCTTTATAACTCAAGCCTCCCAAACCAGGAAACTTCCTTGTAAATCTTTTCTGCACCCTCTCCAGCTTAATCACATCTTTCCTGTAGTGCGGCGACCAGAACTGCACACAGTACTCCAAATGCGGCCTAACCAACGTTATGTACAACTGTAACATGACGTCCCAGCTCTTGTACTCAATGCCTCGGCCGATGAAGGCAAGCATGCCATATACCACCCTGTCTACCTGTGTTGCCACTTTCAGGGAACTATGTACTTGTTCCCCAAGGTCTCTCTGTTCAAGAATACTCCCCAGGGCCCTGCCATTCACTGTATATGTCCTGCCCTGGTTTAACTTCCCAAAATGCATCACATCGCCCTTATCTGCGTTAAATTCCATTTGCCAATCCCTCGCCCACTTTCCCAGTTGATCTATATCCTGTTGTAACCTGAGACAACCTTCTTCACTGGCCACTATACCACCAATTTTGGTGTCATCTGCAAACTTACTAATCACGCCCCTTACATTCACATCCAAGTCAATAATATATGTGACAAACAACAGAGGGCCCAGCACCGATCCCTGCGGCACACCACTGGTCACCAGCCTCTAATCGGAAAAACAACCCTCCACTGCCACCCTCTTCCTCCTATCACCAAGCCAATTTTGTATACAATTTGCTAGCTCACCCTGGATCCCCATGTGTTCGAATCTTCTAGACCAGTCTACCATGCGGGATCTTGTCAAAGGCCTTGCTAAAGTCCATGTAGACAATGTCCATCGCCCTACCCTCGTCAATCCTCTTGGTCACCTCCTCAAAAAACTCAATCAAATTCGTGAGACATGATTTCTATGCACAAAGCCATGCTGATTGTCTCTAATCAGACCATGCCTTTCCAAATGCATATAAATCCTGTCTCTCAGAATCCCTTCCAATAACTTTCCCACCACTGATGTAAGGCTCACTGGCCTGTAGTTCCCTGGCTTATCCCTGCTGCCCTTCTTAAATAAAGGCACAACATTAGCTATCCTCCAGTCTTCCAGTTCCTCACCCATGGCTAACGATGATACAAAAATCTCCGCCAGGCCCCCAGGAATCTCCTCCCTTGCTTCCCATAGCATCCTAGGATACACCTGGTCAGGCCCTGGGGAGTTATCCAACTTAATGTGCTTCAAAACCTCCAACACCTCCTCGTTGTAATGTTGATATGCTCCAAGATATCGCTGTTCCCTCCCTTGAACTCACTAGCTTCCATGACCTTCTCCACGGTAAATACAAACGAGAAATATTCATTTAAGACCTCGCCCATTTCCCGTGGCTCCACACATAGATTACCACACTGATCCTTAAGGGGACCTACTCTCTCCTTAGCTACTCCTTTACTCTTAATATACTTATTGAATCTTTTAGGTTCTCCTTTACCTTATCTGCCAGGGAAATCTCATGGCACCTTTTTGCTCTCCTAATTTCCTTCTTAAGTGTAGTTCTACATCCCCTATACTCCTCGAGGGACTCACTTGATCCTAGCTGCCTATACGTGACATATGCCTCCTTCTTTGTCCTGACCAGACCCTCAATATCCCTTATCAATGAAGGTTCTCGAAACTCACTCGCCTTGCCCTTCCCTCTAACAGGAACATGCTGGCCCTGAACTCTTCCTATCTCACTTTTAAAAGCCTCCCACTTTCCAGACGTCTCTTTACCTGTAAACGGCCTCCCCCATTCAACATTTGAGAGTTCCTGTCTGATGCCATCGAAATTAGTCTTCCCCCAATTTAGGATTTCAACCTGAGGACCAGTCCTATCCTTTTTCATAAGTATCTTGAAACTAATAGAGTTATGGTCACTGGTCCCAAGGTGCTCCCCCACTGACACATCAAGCACCTGCCCATCCTCATTTCCTAAGACGAGGTCGAGTGTAGCCTCTTCTCTAGTAGGGCCATCCGCATACTGCTTCAGAAAACTATCCTGGACACACTTAACAAATTCTTCCCCATCTGATCCCTTAGCACTAAGGCAGTCCCAGTCAATATTAGGGAAGTTAAAATCACCTACTATTACAACCCGAAAAATTCCTACACCTGTCTGTGATTTCCCTCCATATCTGCTCCTCCACTTCCCTCCGACTATTGGGGGGCCTATATTATAAGTCCATCAAAGTGATCACCCCTTTCTTATTTCTAAGTTCTACCCATATAGCCTGGCTGGACATTCCCCCTGGGATATCCTCTCTAAGTACTGCCGTGATGTCCTCCCTAATCTATAGTGCAACTCCCTCTCCTCTCTTACCTCCACCTCTGTCACGCCAAAAACATTGGTACCCCGGAACATTGAGCTGCCAGTCCTGCCCATCCCTCAACCACGTTTCCATAATAGCTATAATATCACAATCCCATGTACCGATTCATGCTCTGAGTTCATCTGCCTTACCTGTAAGGCTTCTTGCATTAAAGTAAATGCAGTTTAGCCTGCCAGAACTTTCACGCTCCCTGTCCTGCCCCTGCCAGGCCTGCCTACTGGACTTGCTTGCTTTAACCTCTATATTGGCCTCAACTATCGCATCTGAGAGACTACGACTTTGGGTCCCACCCCCCTGCAAGACTAGTTTAAACCCTTCTGAGTAGTACTAGCAAACCTCCCCGCAAGAATATTGGTCCCCTTCCAATTCAGATGCAACTCGTCCTTCTTGTACTGGTCACCTCTGCACCAGAAGAGATCCCAGTGATCCAAGTAGCTGAAGCCCTCCCACCTACACCAGCTCTTCAGCCAAGCATTCATTTGCCCTATCCTCCTATTCCTACCCTCACTAGCACGTGGCAGAGGGAGTCTTCTTCTTCTTTGGCCTCCTTGTCTTGAGAGACAATGGGTAAGCGCCTGGAGGTGGTCAGTGGTTTGTGAAGCAGCGCCCGGAGTGGCTATAAAGTCCAATTCTGCAGTGACAGACTCTTCCACAGGTGCTGCAGATAAAATTGGTTGCCGGGACTGTTACACAGTTGGCTCTCGCCTTGCGCTTCTGTCTTTTTTCCTGCCAACTGCTAAGTCTCTTCGACTCGCCACACTTTAGCCCTGCCTTTATGGCTGCCCGCCAGCTCTGGTGATCACTGGTAACTGACTCCCACGACTTGTGATCAATGTCACAGGACTTCATGTCGGGTTTGCAGACGTCTTTAAAGCGGAGACATGGACGGCTGGTGGGTCTGATACCAGTGATGAGCTCACTGTTCAATGTGTCCTTGGGGATCCTGCCATCTTCCATGCGGCTCACATGACCAAGTCATCTCAAGTGTCGCTGGCTCAGTAGGGTGTATATTCTGGGGATGTTGGCCGCCTTGAGGACTTCTGTGTTGGAGATACGGTCCTGCCACCTGATGCCAAGGATTCTCCAGAGGCAGTGAAGATGGAATGAATTGAGACTTTGCTCTTGGCTTACATACATTGTCCAGGCCTCGCTGCCGTAGAGCAAGGTACTGAGGACACAGGCTTGATACACTCGGACTTTTGTGCTCAGTGTCAGTGCGCCATTTTCCCACACTCTCTTGGCCAGTCTGTACATAGCAGTGGAAGCCTTTCCCATGTACTTGTTGATTTCTGCATCAAGAGACAGGTTACTGTCTCTATAGGGAGTAATCCTGAGATTACAACCCTAGAGATCCTGCTTTTTAACCTTCTGCCTAACTCCCTATATTCACTTTGCAGGACCTCATCTCTCTTCCTGCTTATGTCGTTAGTACCAATATGAACCACCACCTCTGGCTGCTCACCCACCCCTTTCAGAATGTCACGCAGCTGCTCCAAGACATTCTCGACCCAAGTCATTAAAATCTAGTGTGCATTAACAAGAAGTAATCAACATGGCTCATGGAATGTTGGGGAGTGCAATTCAAAAGTGGCAAAGTAATGCTTCAGTTATATAATGCCTTGGTCAGACCCCAGCTTTATGAATTGCATTATTTTTGGTTAGGAAAGATAAAGTGGGCTTGGAAGGAGTAAAGGAGCATCCTCCTCAAATTTGGCTGCCTGGAGAAATTTGTCACCATCCTCCGCCTGCTGCACGACGGCATGCAAGCTGTAATCCTTGCCAACAGATCTGCCACTGACCAAATCCGAGTGCAAACTGGGGTCAAGCAAGACTACATCATCGCATCAACGCTCTTTTCCATATTCCTCGCCACAACACTCCACCTCATCTCCTTGAAGCTCCCTGCTGGAGTAGATCTACCCTACAGAACGAATGGCAAACTATTCAACCTACACCACCTCCAGTCCAGAACCAAGGCCACTCCAAACTCTGTCATGAAGCTACAGTATGCTGACGACGCTTATGTATGCGCACACTCAGAGGCCAAACATCAAACCCTTGTCGATGCACTCACGGAGACATATGAAATAATGGGCCTTAAGCGAAACATCCGGAAGACAAAGGTCCTCTGCCAGCCTGCTCCCACAGCACAACACTGCCCCCTGACTATCAAGATCCACAGCAAACCACTGGACAATGTGGGTCACTTCCCACACCTTGGAAGTCTCCTTACAGCAAAGGCAGACATCAATGATGAAACTCAGCATCGCCTCCAGTGTGCCAGCGCAACCTTCGATCATCTGAGGAAAAGAGTGTTTGACGACAAAGACCTCAACCCGACACCAAGCTCATGGTCGACAGGGGCGCAGTGTTATCTGCCTTCCTGTATACGTCGGAAACATGGACACTGTACAGCAGACATCTCAAAGCCCTGGGGAGATATCATCAGCAGTGCATCTGCAGGATCCTGCAAATTCAGTGGCAGGACAGTCGCTCCAATTTCAGTGTCCTCGTTCAGGCCAGCATCCTCAGTATCGAGCCACTGGTCATGGATAGTTAGTTATGTTGGGTGGGCCACATCATCTGCATGCCTGACACAAGACTTCCAAAACAAACTTTCTACTCCAGACTCTGTCACGGCAAGAGGCTACCAGGAAGGCAGAGGAAATGCTACAAGGATGTCCTTAAAGCCTCCCTGCATAAATGTGACATTTCTACCGATTCATGGGAGTCTCTTGCCCGAGACTGCCCAAAATTTGAAGAAGCATTCGCGAAGGTACCAGCCAGTTCGAACAATGTTGACATGTCCAGGCAGCAACCAAGTGCGAACAGCGGAAGGAGTGTCCGGAATTTCGAGCATTCTATTCACTCTCCTCACCAAACACCACCTGCCCCACCTGTGGCAAAGTGTGGATCCAAAATTGGACTATTCAGCCACCTAAGGACTCACAACCCTGGAGCGGAAGAAAGTCATCCTCATTCCCGAGGGACTACCTAAGAAGAAAATGCAGATTCGCCAGGATTATACCAGGGCTTAAAGGGTTAAAATATGAGAACATGGTGCTTAAACATGGCTTGTATTCATTTGAGTTTAGAAGGTTGAGGGATGTTCTAATTGAAGAATTTAAAATGATAAAGAGATTCAATAAGGTAGAAACAGAGAAATAAAAACAGAAAATACTGAAAATACTCGGCAGGTCAGGCAACATCTGTGGAGTGAGACAGAGTTCACATTTCAGGTCAATGACCTTTCATCAAGACTGGGAAAAGATAGAAATGAAATAGGTTTTAAGCAAGTGGAATGGGGGACAGTTGGAAAAAGAACAATAGGGAAGGTCTGTGATGAGGTGTAAGGCAGGAGAGATTAAATGACGAAAGGGCTGGTGGTGCAAGGCCAAAGGAAGTGGTAATGGGACAAGTAAAGGAACAAAAGATGTGTCTGGAGGAGGTGTGATTGGCAGAATGGTGAAAAGCTGCCGCCTGAAAGCAAAATAAGAGAAAAACATGACAGTGAAACCAAAACCTGCAAAGAAAAAGGAAACAAAATGGGGGCAGAGGTTATGGTATGAAATTGTTGAACACAATGTTGAGTTCGGAAGGCTGTAAAGTGCCTAATCAAAAGATGATTGGCTGTTCCTTGAGCTTGCATTGAGCTTCATTGTAACACTGCAGGTGGTCAAGGGTAGAAAGGTCAATGTGAGAGCAAGGTGGAGAATTAAAATGACAGGTACCTGGAGGCTTGGGGTCATGCTTGCAGACTGAATGGAAGTCTGCTGCAAAGTGATCATAAAATCTACATTTGGTCTCCCCACTGTAGAGCTGACTGAATTGTGGGCAGTGACTACGGTATACTAAATTGAAAGATGTACATGTAAATCGCGCTTTCACCTGGAAGGAGTGTTTGAGGCCTTGGATAGTGAGCGGGGAGGAGGTAAAAGGGCAGGTGCTGCATCTCCTGTGCATACGTGGAAAGATACCATAGGAGGGGAAGGGAAATGTTGGGGGTGATAGAGACGTGGACCAGGGTATCGCGGTGGGAACAGTCCCTTCGGAATGCTGAAAGGGGAGGGGAAGATGTGCTTGGTGGTGGCATCATACTGGAGGTGGCGGAAATGGCAGAGGATAATCCATTGAATATGGAGGCTGGTGTGCTGGAAGGTGAGATCAAGGGGAACCCTATCATGGTTCTGGGGGGGAGAGGAAGTGGTGAGAGCAGAAGTGTAGGAAATAGGGCAGACACAGTGGAGAGACCTGTCAACTTGGGGGGGGTAATCTTTGGTTGACGATAAAGGAAGACATAACAGGCGCACTGGTATGGAAGATTGCTTCAGTAGAATGGATGCGACAGAGATGGAGAAACTGGGAGAATGGAATGGAGTCCTTACTGGAAGCAGGATGTGAAGAAGTGTAGTTGAGGTATCTATGGGAGTCAGTGGGTTTATAGTGAATATTTATTGATTGCCTATCCATAGAAATGGAGAAGTCGAGTAAGGGAAGGGAAGAGTCAGAGATGGACCATGTGAAAGTGAGAGAAGGGTGGAAATTGGAAGCAAGGTTGATAAAATATACCAGTTCAGGGTGGGATACAGTCATCAACGTACGAGAAAAATAGATGAGGGAGGGACCTGAATAGGACTAGAACAAGGAATGCTCCACATATCCCACAAAAAGGCAGACGTAGCTAAGACCCATGTGGGTACCCATAACAAAACCTTTTATTTGGAGGAAGTAAGCAGAGTTGAAGGAGACTTTTTCAACATGAGAACAGGTTCAGCCAGGCGGAGGAGGGTGGTGGTGGATACAGAATGGTTAGGCCTCTGTAAGGAGAACCCTCAAACCGTGCTGGTGGGGGATGGAGATCTGTATACCTCCAGTTGCTATCTGACCACAGGCAGTGAGTCATGCAGGTCAATGCCCGTTATCCTAGCAGCAGTCTTAATGCCTTAATTTTGTGGCAGTCCGCTGCCAGCTGCATTTGAGCCACCATGGCAAACCCAAGAGTGGCTACTGAGTGGCAAGTGCTATCCACTGATGACATGCTGCTAAAGCCTGGCTACCCAACCCAAACTCAGCTAGACCCGTCTATATATGTCGGGGTCGGGTCGGATGGGGTCTATATTCCAAGTCCAGCATTCGGGCTCGGGTCGGGTCGGGCTGGACAGTGCTGCTTCCAGGAAGTCACGGGATCAGGCTTATCCACGATTCCCCACAACTCCATCTGCAGGAATCGCCTGCTGCTGGAACGGATGAAGGATATTCATGTCGGGTCAGGTCGGGTCGGGCGCGAAAAAAATTAAAGGACTCGGGTCGGGTTTGGGTTGGCTGTGGTCGGGTCGGTCCCAGGTCGGGTTTTAATTTTATAACCGAGCCAGGCTTTACATGCTGCCACACAAAGTATGATAGAGCAGACCTCTGGTGTGCTAAAACAATGCATGGACTGCCTGGATAAGCCCTACAGTACTTGGCAGAGAGCGTGTCATGCTGCATAACCTTGGCATCATGAGGGATCACCTCTTGCCACCAGCTATGCAGTGAGTAGCTGAGGAGCAGGAGTATGAGGAAGAGGAGGAGAAGGAAGAGGAGGGAGAGGAACAGAGGCGGCAACCTAGACTGCTCCTTTCTGCTTGGACTGTCAGTGAAGAACTCATCCAGGCATGATAAATATAACTGCAACCCCCATTCCCCAATCAGCAACAGTCCGACACCTTACCTTTCCTCTGTCATTGACCATCACAGCGTCTGCTCTGCCACAATGCAAAAATTAAAGTGACTACAAAATAAACATTCCAAACCAAATTTATAAATGAAATCATTCCAAATTGTATACAAATGTAAACTAATCAACCTTGCACATTTCCTTAGTGCCTGTCTTCTTTGTGCCTACACAATATTACCGCAGTGGCTGATGGAAGGCTGCTGACTTCCCATGGAGGACACTACAGATAGTATTGGAGGACGACTTCTAGTAGCTCAGGGCCAGGAAGGCCCAGCTGCAGACTGCACCATCTCGGCAAGGGTGGTAGATGTCTGGGATGGGTTGGGTGACAGGCAACAGCAAGGGCACTGGCGGAGAGGCAGGGGTGGGAGGATGAATGCTATCATCCAGAGAGAGGGGCTGCAGGCTCATGCTCCATCCATGGAGCCATTACCACTCCCCCAAGGTGATATCTCAGCAATCCTAGTAATTTGTTGGATTGCTGGACTTTTTTTTATTCATTTGGCTAGGCCAGCATTTATTGCCTATCCTTAATTGCCCTTGAGAAGGTGGGGGGTGAGCTACCTTCTTAAACTGCTGCAGTCCTTGAGGTGTAGGTACACCAACAGTGCTGTTAAGAAGGGAGTTCCAGGATTTTGACCCAGCAACCGTGAAGGAACGACGATATAGTTCCATGTCAGGATTGTGACACTCTGCAAGCCACTTTGGACACTGTAATCCACAGTCATGATGACGGCAGTCTGGGCTTCCACTGCAGCACCCATACATTGGGTGCCTGTTGCTTGTACTGCAACATCAGCCATCGGACACTGCATTTAGGTTGGGTCCACAGTGTATGAATGAAATTGGCCTCCACTTCCATGCTGGAACGGACAGGTTCCAAGTTCTACGCAAGACCCTGTGTCAGATTCGTGCTGGAAACTCCCACATTCCTTGACATTGACTGCAAGCTTTCTAGCAGGTTTTCCAATGCACCAAGCATTTCGCTGTGCATAGCCATTAACGTTTTTCTGTATGCAGCCCCATCGAAGCCCTCATCTGAATCCATTGCAACAGAACTCATGTGCAACCTCACCCACAAGTGATGGCACCTGTGTTATCCTTTCCCTCTGCCTTGGCTGCAGCCCACTCCTGCTGGGTGTCTCACCATTTGTAGGTCCTGCCTTTAATCTGTCTTCTAAGATACGCACAGTGTCAGTATCTGAACTGGTGACTGAGTGTGAAATCAAGTGACTGTGTTGTGCCTTCATCATTTCTCTTTTTTTGCTGTTCCTCCACTGCCTGACCAGGTCGCACCTTTTTAGTATCTGAAAGAAAAAGGCACAAAGGTACTGTTGTGGTCCAGGGAAGGGGGAAAGGTGGAAGTAAGAGATGCGTAGTTACAGCTTGTGAATGAGAAGAGAGTTTAGGATGACATGCCTGTCCCCCTGTGGTTAGCTCCTGCTGCCTTCAATTGTGAGCCACCTTGTTGTGCAAGAGAGAGAGAGAAATGTGTCAGTGAGTGTGGTACCATCAGTTTGGATGCAGGTTGAATAGCTGACAATGTGTGCAACCTCTGAGATGTGGGTGGGAGGCTTGCAGCAGTGCTAAGTGTGTGAGAGTGTGGTGAAACCTGTGAAGGTTAGGTGTGAGTCCTGATTGATAGAGATTGTTGGCAGATAACTGATGGGGATGTGGTGAATTGAGCAGTAGCTGAGGCTAATGGTACAGTTAGTAGGATATGGATTTTGAAAATGCATTTGCTGACCTTGACCACTCATGTGAAGTCATTGAACTTCTTGTGGCACTGCATCCTGGTCCTCAGGCCTTGACTCCTGGCATTGACCTCCATGGCTATCCGCTCCCACTGCCTTTTGAGCCTTCATTTGGCAGGCCTCCTGGCCCCCTGCAGATCCGGGATATCTCTCCTACTTTCCAACTCTTACACCAAGACCTCCAGTGTGTTGTGCAGTTCTTCACTGTTTCCCTGGTCAAATTCACTTCCTCAACAAAAGCACTTGTGTGCTGTGACTGTTGCTTGCCACTTATCATTACAAGCCTGAATGTTGCCCAGACCTGGGCACAGACTGCTTCATTATCCAGCAGATGCTAAAAATCTGAAATAAAAACAAAAAATGCTGGAAATACTCAGCAGGTCTGGCAGCATCTGTGGAGAGAGAAACAGAGTTAATGTTTCAGGTCGATGACCTTTCATCAGAATATTCTGATGAAACGTCATCAATGTGAAACGTTGACTCAGATTCACTTGCTGCACAACTGCCAGCACTGGGTCCAATCGCATGCACCTCCCTTTTCAGAGGTGCAGGCTAGTTTTAAGCAATGTATTCAAATGTAACTGGTGCTAACCAGTTCTAATTTTGGGTCTCCTGCTGATGCATGCAGCCAATGAACAGCATGATTCGTGTTGGCTGCACGCAACAAGCATTCAAATGATTAGACAGCACAAAATTGGCATGCTGCCTGCATTACATTGAACAGATGTGGATTCATCACATAGCTTGATCCCACCCCCATTTTCAAGGCCTATCCAATACGGCCTCCAATTTGTTTATTTCTCATTTGCCGACATAAATGAATATTGTTGTTATTGAAAAAATCCTCATTTATCCTGCATTTTCCAAAGTATGACTCTGGAAAACAAACATTGAGGTCAAAACCACGCATATAGAATCTTGCGACAAACACATTTGTGAAAAGTAAATGTGATTGCCTAATATTCCTTGCCTTTTTCAGCATTTGTAAGAGGCTTAAATCAGGGAAAATGGTTTTACGCTGACCATGAAACTGGAGCAGCAGCCATTTCTGCTTTGAAGACTTGTGATTGTGTTGTGATTGTTATGCCTTGATCTACCTCCTGAGTTCCCATAGAACTAACTTAAATCAATTTAAATGAGTGTTGGATGCCCATATTCCCATAAATTGTACACTCAGTACAGTATAGGTAACTTAGAACAGAAAATATAAAGCTCACTTGAGGCCAAGATGAACTGACACTGGTGGCAGTGAGGAGTGTTTTGAAAATGAATATTACCAAGTGTTTGCCTACCAATTACTAGAGCTAGGACCAAATTTTTTCAACACTTTTTTTCTTTTGCCTTGCCTCTGATATAGTAAAAATATATTTGCACTGTGATATGTAATGTTTTGTTGAAACTATCTTACTGTTAACAACGGGCTTCCATCGTACTAGTTTCTATTGCATTGTTTATGGTTGCTTGATTAATGTGCAATAAAACATCCTTTATTCATTATAATCTTTGTATTATTATTATATGACAATACAAGGTGAAAATTGAAAACTGGACATTTTATCAAACCATGTCAGTTAAATAAATAAAAAAACAAAACAGCATCAAAAAGCTTAATGCCTTAATTCTGTGGTTATGCTGAATTGAAATATGAAGAAAGTGGGTGCATTTTCACAAGGTTCTTCTCCTTGTCCACAGTAACTTCAAGGGAAGAGCCAACAGGAAATACTGTGGGACTCTACGAGAAACTGGTCTCGCAGAACCACTTCCATTCATAACAACCTTCTTCCAGCAAGAATGCAACCAATTCCCAACCAATCCAGGATCCGCACCTAGTTCACCAGCCCAAGTTATAAAGTAACATATTGTTCTACATCTTGTCAATGGCTTTCTGAAAGTTCGCAAGCTGTACCTATGCATCTCTTACTTCCTCCTGTCCACCTTTCCCCCTTCCCTGGACCACAACAGTACCTTTGTGCCTTTTTCTTTCAGATACTGAAGAGGTGCAACCTGGCCAGGCAGTGGAGGAACAGCAAGAAAAGAGAAATGATGAAGGCACAACACAGTCACTTGATTTCACACTCAGTCACCAGTTCAGATATTGACACTGTGCGTATCTTAGAAGACAGGACCTACAAATGGTGAGACACCCAGCAGGAGTGGGCTGCAGCCAAGGCAGAGGGAAAGGATAACATTTGCGCCACACAAGTGCTAGGCAATGATCATCTTCAACAAGAGAGAATCTAACCATCTCCCCTTGACATTTAACGGCATTACCATCACTGAATCTACCACCAACATCCTGGGGGTTACCTTTGAACATAAACTAAACTGGACCAGCTACATAAAGATTATGGCAACAAGAGCCAGTCAGAGCCTGGGACTTCTGCAGTGAATAACTCACTTCCTGACTGAACAAAGCCTGTCCACCATCTGCAAGGCACAGTCAAGTGTGTGTTGGAATATTCCACGCTTACCTGGATGAATCAAGCTCCAACAACAGTCAAGCAGCTTGACACCATTCAGGACAAAGTAGACTACTTGACTGGCACCCAATCCACCACCTTAATCATTCACTCCCTCCACCACTGGTGCACAATGGCAGCAGTGTGTACCATCTACAGGATGTACTGCAGCAACTTGCCAAGGCTCTTTCGACAGCATCTTCCAAACACATGACCTCTACCACAGAAAAGAACAAGGGCAGTAGGCACATGGGAACACCAGTGAGACAGGTGGGGAGGATAGGGGAGCAGCCCAGAGAGTGAGAGCACAACGAGACCAGTGGATAGGATAAAGGATTGGCACTGGAGAGCAAGAGGACAACAAGACCAGCAGTGAGGATAAAACAACAGCCCAGAGAGCGAGAGCACAGGAAACCGGCGGGGAGGATAAAAGAGCACCCAGAGAGCATGAACATAGTGAAACCGGCAGGGAGGTTAGGGGAGGATCTGGGGAGGGATCAGAGCAGACCTATCATGTTCGAAGAAAAAGAAAATCAAAGTGTGACATCACAGGAAAGTGGGTAATTGATTGGTTGGTGAGTATTTTAGTATTTCTCTTTTTTTCACTCTAAGCTAGGGCATTCTTTCAAATTAGGAGCCAGGAAATTAATAACTTCAAACAGCGTGAGTAAAACAGCAAGTGAATTAATAAGAGTGGTAGCACAGAGCAGATCTAGAGGCATTAATTAAAATTAATAGTTTAACTAAGCTACCAACTAGATTCTAAAAGAGGGAATTGAGTTTTCTTTTCGATCATGGATGGTCGGCTGCGACCTGTTGCTTGCAATTCCCGTGCCATGTGGGAAGTCCAGGACACTTCGAGTATCTTGGGCGACTATGTGTGTAGGAAGTGTCTTTTTTTATATTTGTTCGGGGAATGTGGGCATTGCCGGCTAGGCCAGCATTTATTGTTCATTCCTAATTGCCCTTGAGAAACTGGCGGTGAGCTGACTTCTTGAACCGCTGCAGTGCTTGGGGTCCAAGTCCTCGAGGGGAAGTTCCCTAGTCTGGTGGGGAAGGTTTTAAACTAACTTGGCAAGGGGTAGCATATAGAAGTAGAAAAGAAGAATAAGGTGCATAATGTGAGAGTGTTAGTACTCGACAAGGGAGTAGTTCCATATTACATAGGAGCAGACTGAGAAGGGCTATGAGTAATACAAAGACAGGATTACAATGCATGTGTGTAAGCACACAAAGTGTGGTGAATAAGGTTGGTGAACCAGAAGGAAAAATAGCAGCTTGGGAATATGATGTAGTGACAATAATGGAAACATGGCTCAAAAATGGGGTGGGTATGGGGCACTTAATATACAAGTATATAAAGTATTCAGAAAAGATGGAGAAGGAAAAAAGGGAGATGGGGTGGCAGTAATGATGAGCGAAGACAATGTAGTGTTGAAAAGAGGGGATGTCCTTGAGGGGGCATGAACAGAATCCATTTGGTTAGAGCTGAGAAGTAAAAAGGGTATGATCACACTACTGGGGGTATTTTATAGGCCTCCAAATAGTGAGAAAGCAATAGAGGAGCAAATCTGCAGGGAAATGTGCAAGAACTATAGAGTGCTGATATTAGGGGACTTTAATTACCCAAATATAAATTGGGATAATGTTACAGTAAAGGGAAGTGAGAGGGAGGACTATCTGAATTGTGTTCAGGAGAACTTCTCTGATCAGTATGTTCTCGGTCCAACCAGAAAGGAGGCATTGCTGGAACTGGTGCAGGGGAATGAGGTGGGCCAAGTGAACCAAGTGTCTGTGGGGGAGCACTTGGGTAAGAGTGATTATTGTATCATAAAGCTTAGACTCATAACGCAGAAAAACAAGGAATGATATATGGTAGAACGGCTAGGTTTGAAGAGGGCTAATTTCAACACGATGAGAAGGCATCTACCCATGATAAAATGGAACCAAAAACTGAGAAAAACAGTAATGGAACAATGGTTTATCTTTACAGAAGAGATGCTTCAGGTATAGGCTAGGTACATTCCAACAAGGGTGAAAAGTAGGGGAACCAAAAGCAGGGCTCCTTGGATGATGAGGGAGATAGAGATTATGGTGAAACAAAAAAAGAGGGTGTATGGTGCATGTCAGATTAACTCTTCAAGTGAGAACCAGGCCAAATACAATAAGTTGAGAGGGGAGGTGAAGAGGAAAATAAAGACTGACAAAGAGAGAATATGAGAATAGCATGGCAGTTAACATAAAAGGGAACCCAAAAATTATCTACTGGCATGAAAATAGTAAGCAGGTAGTAAGATGTGGAGTGGGGCCTATTAGGAATAAAGAGGGTAAAATATGTTAAGTGGCACAGGGCAAGGCTAGAATACTTCATCAGCACTTTGCATCGATGTTTACTACGGAAGACGAATCTGACAATATCCGTAGAAATGGAGAGAGAAAATGCAATGGATAGGGTACAAATTGAGGAGGAGGAGGTATTGGAAAAGCTGGATATGCTTGGGGTAGATAAATCACCTGGTCTCTGGATGGCTTGCATCCCAGGTTGCTTAAGGAAGTTGGGGTGGAGGTAGCAGAAAGGCTTGTCATAATCTTCCATTCTTCCCTTGATATGGAGGCAGTGCCAGATGGTTGAAAAGTGGCAAATATGACACCTTTATTCAAGAATGGGTGTAAAGACAGTTCTAACAACTACAGGACAGTTAGATGAACATCAGTAGTGGGTAAGTTTTTCGAAAAAACAATCAGAGAAAAATGTCAACCGGCACTTGGAGAGAGGTTAGAGTTAATTAAGGATAGCCAGCATGGATTTGTGAAAGACAGATCATGCTTGATTAACCTAGTGGAGTTTTTTTGATGAAGTGGCAGAGAAGGTTGATGAAGGGAATGCGGTAGATGTTGTCTATATGGATTTTAAGAAAGCGTTTGATATAGTACCACATAAAAGACTGGTTGTCAAAATTGACATTCATGAAATAGGAGGGTCAGTATACAATTGGATAAAAAATTGACTGAAGGACAGAAAACAGCAAGTCTTAGTAAATGGTTGTTTTTCACTTTTCTTTTGCTATATATAAATGACTTGGATCTTGGAATGCAGAGTAGAATTTCAAAATTTGCCAATGATACCAAACTTGGAGGAGTGGCAAACAGTGAGGATGATATGAACCACTTGTAACAGGACATAGAGAGGCTAGCAAAAAGGGCAGACAAGTGGCAGATGGAAGTTAATACAGACAAATGTGAGGTGATGCATTTTTGCAGAACGGATAGGGTGAGGCAATATTGGCACAATTCTAAACAGAGTGCCATGACAGAGGGATCTGGTGGTGCATGCTCATCCATTTTTGAAGGTGGCGGGACATATTGAGAACATGGTTAGCAAAGCATATGGGATCTTGGACTTAATAATTAGAGACATAGAGTACAAAAGCAGGGAGTTATGCTGAACCTTTATAAAGTACTGGTTAAGCCCCAACTGGAATATTGCATCCAGTTCTGGTCACCACTTTAGGAAGGATGTGAGGGTTGTTGAGAGGGCGTGGAGGAGATTTATCAGAATGGTTCCATGGATGGGGGATTTTAGTTACAAGGTTAGGTCGGAAATGCTGGAGTTGTTCTCTTTGGAGCAAAGGAGATTGAGGGGAGATTTGACAGAGGTGTACAAGATTATGGCAAGCTTACATAAGTTAGACAAGGAGATACTGCTCCCATTAACTGAGGCACAAGGACTTAGAGGCACAGATTGAAGGTTTTGGACAGAGATGTAAGGGGAATGTGAGGAAGAACTTTTTTACACAGCGAGTGGTAATGACCTGGAACTCACTGGCCACAAGGATGGTGAAAGCAGAGATCATCAATGATTTCAAAAGGAAATTGGATGCGCACTTGAAGGAAATAAACATGCAGGGCTATGGGAATCAAGCGGGGGAGTGGGACTGAATGGATTGCTCCGCAGAGAGCCAGCAAGGACTTCATGGGCCGAATGGCCTCCTTCCATGCCGTAAATGACTCTATGACTACCACATGTAAGTTCCTCTCCAAGTCACACACCATCCTGACTTGGAAATATCTTGCCATTCTGACACTGTCACTGGGTCAAAATCCTGAAACTCACTCCCTGACAGCACTGTGGGCGTACCTATAGCAGATCAACTGCAGTGGGTCAAGAAGGCAGCTCACCACCACCTCCTCAAGGGCAATTAGTAATGGGTAATAAATGTTGGCCTTGCCAGCCATGCCTACGTCACATGAAGGAATAAAAAAAACTTCACTTCCGTCTGAAAGACAACTGTTCAATACCCCTCTTTCCTCTCTGTCTCTTAGTCAATTTTGTATTTGCAGTGTCACTGTCCATTTAATCCCACATATTTTAATTTTGCTAGCATGTCTATTATGTGGTACATTGACAACACCTTTTTAAAAGTCCATATACACAACGTCAACCATTCTCCCCTCATCAACCTTCTTTGTTACTCCATCAAAGAACTCAATCCAAGTTAGTGAAATCTGATTTGCCTTTAACAAATCCATGCTGACTTTCATTTATTAGCCTAAACTTTTCCAAATGCAACTTATTGTCTCTAAAAGTTTTCCCATCGCTGACATTGGGCTGGGAAGAAAGTTGCATGTGTTTACAGCATGTTCAGTACAACTTATTATTTAGAAGATGTCAGCATGAGAATTTGCTTATAGTTCTAAAATATTGCATTTTATTTTTATCAAGGAAATCATATCAGAAAGAAGAAGATGGAACTTGCATTGTATCTAACACCTTTCTAGTCCACAGGTTTGCCAATCAAAACCAATGAGCAGTGATAGGGAAGTAGTGACACCTAAGTTACAGGATAAAGGTAGCTGGGTGACTGCCAGGGGAGGGAAAGGGAATAGGTGCACAGTGCAGGGATCCCCTGTGGTCGATCCCCTCAATAATAAGTATACCGTTTTGGATACGGTTGGGGGGGGACGACCTACCAGGGGAAAGCCACAGCGGCCAGGTCTCTGGCACCGAGCCTGGCTCTGTGGCTCAGAAGGGAAGGGGGGAGAATAGGAGAGCGATAGTGATAGGAGATTCAATGGTGAGAGGAACAGACAGGAAATTCTGTGGTCGCGAACGAGACTCCCGGATGGTATGTTGCCGCCCGGGTGCCAGGGTCAGGGAGGTCTTGGATCGAGTCTACAGGATTCTTAAGGGGGAGGGGGAGCAGCCAGAAGTCGTGGTACACATCGGTACCAATGAATGAGGACCTGAAAAGCGAATATCGGGCGTTAGGTTTGAAGCTAAAAGGCAGGACGAACAGAGTAGTAATCTCAGGATTGATACCGGTGCCACGTGCTAGTGAGGCTAGAAACAGAGAGCGAATGCAGCTGAACACGTGGCTACAGAGCTAGTGTAGGAGGGAGGGCTTCAGATATGTGGATCATTGGGATACCTTCTGGTGAAGGTGGGAACTGTACAAGAAGAACGGGTTGCATCGGAACTGGAGGGGCACCAATATCCTGGGCGGGAGGTTTGCGAGAGCTCTTCGGGAGGGTTTAAACTAGTTTGGCAGGGGGATGGGAACTGGAGCTACGGATCAGTGGATGGGGTAGCTGTTGAACAGGCAGATACCGAGTGCAGAGAGTCTGTGAGGAAGGTTAGACAGTTGACAGGGCAAAGTTGCAGCCAGTATGATGGGTTGAAGTGTGTCTATTTTAACGCAAGAAGTGTCAGGAGTAAGGGTGATGAACTTAGAGCATGGACCAGTACTTGGAGCTACGATGTTGTGGCCATTATGGAGACTTGGATATCACAGGGGCAGGAATGGATGTTGGATGTTCCGGGGTTTAGATGTTTGAAAAGGAATAGGGAGGGAGGTAAAAGAGGTGGGGGAGTGGCATTGCTAATCAGGGATAGTATCACAGCTGCAGAAAGGGAGGTCGTCGAGGAGAGTTTGTCTACTGAGTCAGTATGGGTGGAAGTCCGAAACAGGAAAGGAGCAGTCACTTTATTGGGAGTTTTCTATAGACCCCCCAATAGCAACAGAGACACGGAGGAACAGATTGGGAGGCAGATTTTGGAAAGGTGCAGAAGTAACAGGGTTGTTGTCATGGGTGACTTCAACTTCCCTAATATTGATTGGAACCTCCTTAGTGCAAATAGTTTGGATGGAGCAGATTTTGCCAGGTGCGTCCAGGAAGGTTTCCCTTAGAAAATAGGCGACAGGTTTAGGTAGAGGATTTGGATCGGCGTAGGCTTGGAGGGCCGAAGGGCCTGTTCCTGTGCTGTAATTTTCTTTGTTCTTTGTTCTTTGACTCAATATGTAGATCGGCCGACTAGAGGGGAGGCTATGTTGGATTTGGTGCTTGGCAACGAACCAGGCCAGGTGGCAGATCTCTCGGTGGGAGAGCATTTTGGTGATAGTGATCACAACTCCCTGACCTTTACTATAGTCATGGAGAGGGATAGGAGCAGACGGGATGGGAAAATATTTAATTGGGGGAGGGGGAATTACAATGCTATTTGGCAGGAACTGGGGAGCATAAATTGGGAACAGATGTTCTCAGGGAAATGCACGACAGAAATGTGGAGGTTGTTTAGGGAGCACTTGCTGCGACTGCTGGATAGGTTTGTCCCGATGAGGCAAGGAAGGGATGGTAGGGTGAAGGAACCTTGGCTGACAAGAGATGTGGAACAGCTAGTCAAGAGGAAGAAGGACGCTTACTTAAGGTTGAGGAAGCAAGGAACAGACAGGGCTCTAGAGGGTTACAAGGTAGCCAGGAAGGAACTGAAGAATGGACTTAGGAGAGCTAGAAGGGGACATGAAAAAGTCTTGGCGGGTAGGATTAAGGAAAATCCTAAGGCATTCTACACTTATGTGAGGAACAAGAGGATGGCCAGAGTGAGGGTTGGGCTGATCAGGGATAGTGGAGGGAACTTGTGCCTGGAGTCGGAGGAGGTAGGGGAGGTCCTTAATGAATACTTTGCTTCAGTATTCACTAGTGAGAGGGACCTTGTCATTTGTGAGGACAGCGTGAAACAGGCTGATATGCTCGAACAGGTTGATGTTAAGAAGGAGGATTTGATGGAAATTT
Source organism: Heterodontus francisci (assembly GCF_036365525.1). Classification (NCBI taxonomy): domain Eukaryota; kingdom Metazoa; phylum Chordata; class Chondrichthyes; order Heterodontiformes; family Heterodontidae; genus Heterodontus; species Heterodontus francisci. The sequence continues at coordinate 69,938,170 of NC_090371.1, forward strand.
TGAAAGACATGAGGATAGATAAGTCCCCGGGGCCAGACGGGATATACCCAAGGTTTATACGGGAAGCGAGGGAAGAGATTGCCGCGCCTTTGGCGATGATCTTTGCGTCTTCACTGTCCACTGGAGTAGTACCAGATGATTGGAGGGTGGCAAATATTATTCCCTTGTTCAAGAAAGGGAATAGGGATAACCCTGGGAATTACGGACCAGTCAGTCTTACGTCGGTGGTGGGCAAATTATTGGAGAGGATTCTGAGAGATAGGATTTATGATTATTTGGAAAAGCATAGTTTGATTAGAGATAGTCAGCATGGCTTTGTGAGGGGCAGGTCAAGCCTCACAAGCCTTATTGAATTCTTTGAGGATGTGACAAAACACATTGATGAAGGAAGAGCAGTGGATGAGGTGTATATGGATTTTAGCAAGGCGTTTGATAAGGTTCCCCATGGTAGGCTCATTCAGAAAGTAAGGAGGCATGGGGTACAGGGAAATTTGGCTGTCTGGATACAGAATTGGCTGGCCCATAGAAGACAGAGGGTGGTAGTAGATGGAAAGTATTCAGCATGGAGCTCGGTGACCAGTGGTGTTCCGCAGGGATCTGTTCTGGGACCTCTGCTCTTTGTGATTTTCATAAATGACTTGGATGAGGAAGTGGAAGGCTGGGTTAGTAAGTTTGCCGATGACACAAAGGTTGCTGGAGTTGTGGATAGTGTGGAAGGCTGTTGTAGGTTGCAACGGGACATTGACAGGATGCAGAGCTGGGCTGAGAAGTGGCAGATGGAGTTCAACCTGGAAAAGTGTGAAGTGATTCATTTTGGAAGGTCGATTTGAATGCAGAATACAGGCTTAAAGACAGGATTCTTGGCAGTGTGGAGGAACAGAGGAATCTTGGGGTCCACGTCCATAGAGTTGATCGGGTTGTTAAGAAGGCATTTGGTGTGTTGGCTTTCATTAACAGGGGGATTGAGTTTAAGAGCCGCGAGGTTATGCTGCAGCTCTATAAAGCCCTGGTTAGACCACACTTGGAATATTGTGTTCAGTTCTGGTCGCCTCATTATAAGAAGGATGTGGAAGCTTTAGAGAGGGTGCAGAGGAGATTTACCAGGATGCTGCCTGGACTGGAGGGTATGTCTTATGAAGAAAGGTTGAGGGAGCTAGGGCTTTTCTCATTGGAGCGAAGAAGGATGAGAGGTGACTTGATAGAGGTGTACAAGATGATGAGAGGCATAGATAGAGTGGATAGTCAGAGACTTTTTCCCATAGCGGAAAGGGCAATCACCAGGGGGCATACTTTTAAGGTGATTGGAGGAAGGTTTAGGAGAGATGTCAGAGGTAGGTTCTTTACACAGAGAGTGGTGGGTGCGTGGAATGCACTGCCAGCGGTGGTAGTAGAAGCAGATACATTAGGGACATTTAAGCGACTCTTGGATAGGTACATGGATGATAGTAGAATGAAGGGTATGTAGGTAGTTTGATCTTCGAGTAAGTTAAAGGGTCGGCACAACATTGTGGGCCGAAGGTCCTGTACTGTGCTGTACTGTTCTATCTTCTTTGTTCTGTGAATAACTTCTTAATGTTATGATCTCAATTTGCAGAGCTAGAGGTTGAACCATGACCTGCTGACTGAGAGGCAAGAGTGCCACCACTGGCATTCCTGGTCTAAATTTGAACCCTGGGGCTATTTCTTTAACTTTCAGGCTTCATCAACATGCTGTGGGCTTGTCACTTCCCTCCTAAAATGAACAGATTGCAGCAAGCTGGCTTGAGTTCAAGAGAGAACATTTAGGCACTTGGAGGCCATAGTCCAGCACAAAACAACATCTCCGCAGGCAAGTTGCGGGGCTGAGGTTTTGGGACGGTCTCATGAGGGGGAATGGCAGATGGTAGAAACCAGAGCATGGGAGGTTGTGATTTTCTTGTGGGACCTGGAGGAGAGCTCCTGGTGGGAAAGCTATGACAGTATTATCACTCAGGCCCAAGTTGAAATACAATTGACTTAACAAGACCTTGCTTTGCATAAATTTATGAAGCCTTCTTTCTGCATTAGGTAACTGCCACAGCCTCTGAAAAATGATACAAATAATGATTGCAGATGGCAATGGAGGAGCTTGTTCCAAGTGGGTAACTCATCAAATTGGTTTTAATTGTCCAAATGCCCAGTTTCTACTGGGGCCATCGGGTTAAAATTAAACACTTAAGTTTGGTCAGTAATCGAATTACATCAACACCTTTATAATAAGATTTGATATGAAAACCTCATTTTCTAAAATTACTGTTCAAAGAATGCAGCTTTGCAGTTCTGTTGCTGTACTTAATTATTCTGCCCTGACTCCCATTTCAATGGTCAGAACACTGGACACTCTAAATTGTTGTAATTTTGATGCCTCCCAAACTTTCCTGCGAGACAGCATGTGACATATCCAACCACAAAACTAGGATGGAAGCCAGGATGGAAGTTTCTTGACATCAAAGCCTCTAAACTGGTCGCTCTTGCTGCTTGAAACATCCAATATTTGGCCTGGCTATCTCACTAGGTCCCGGCAGTTAACACTGTGCTGATATGAATACCTGTTGGCATACAGTCAAAGCAGTTTTATTGCACTAGAATGAGAAAGGTTTGGGCTTATGCTGTAGCATTAACTCCAGAGCAAAGCCTACCTTTACAAATGTTCAGATTCACAACCTCGTATAAAATCTCAGTGTAACTAGAACACCAAGGTTTTACAGACAAGCATTGGTACAGGGAGGATTTTGTTTCAGGAGGTGTTTGGATATAAGCTTTCCAGTCCAAACAAAACTGCTTCTAACGTTCTATTGTCTTGTCAGACAAAACCTCTGAAGCAAGGAGTTACGTTTAACTTAGCTATTATTCATTGCAATATCCCAGCGAACATTTAGTGACCCAACTATTTGGTTTACACTGGACAAATTGCAGAACTGGCTAGCGCCACTCTTTGTGTTCTATCAAGTGACCTAAAGCACAAGAAGTGATCGGTTAAAAAAAACATAAATATTACAAGGTTGCTTGAACACTCTGAAACCCAACCCATGGTCATGAAATGCATTTAAAAATGCAAAGTGCCTTTCAGGCCAGCAAGTCTTTTTAAATTTGCTATTTTAAAGTCAATAGAAATATAAGTATATTACAAAGAAAATTAGAACAGAAAGCTACATCAAATTAAATGAACATTCCAGGCTGCAATGTTTCAAAGTTCTAAAAGGGCTATAAATCAAGTTTCTCACCTTTCATTTTAATGCATACTACTTTGTTTTCTTGACTTTAAATTTCTCTTGGTCCACTGAAGACGTAGTTCAACAAATGTCAAAAATCAAATGATCAACATTATACCTCATTACTATGTTGCAGACTTCTAAAAAAAAGCATATTATTGTGAAGATTGAATAGCCATTTTTTTACTGGGTTACTGAGTTTGCAACACAGATTCAAGAGGCAGCCCAACCAAAACGTATTCCCCCATTCAAAGCAATAGGAATGCAAGTCATCAAGTGGCAGCTTAGGCTAGGAAAATTATTACAGTAAAACCAAGTGTAAAATTGCTTACAAGATTGCATTGGCAAAATGTATGTCCATGTGCAAAAAATGTTAATGCATGAGTAAAGGTGTGGAATAAATCATTTATTTTTTAGGTGTTGCCTTCAATTAGAAATGGAACTTATGAAGTATTCTGGAACTGATCTCTGAGGAGATGAGACATTAAACTGAGGTATAATTTTCCTGCTCAGTTGTGCTTAAAAGATCATGGTGAGAATTTTAACCTGTCAGGGTTTCTGTGCAGGCAGCAACTTAAAACAACTGAAACTGTCAGTGCACTGGGAAGCCGATAGGGACCCGTTGACTTCCGCCTTTAACATGACCATGCTGTGCAGCATGCGGGAAAACCCCTGGGACAGGTGGGTTGGCAATTAATAAATAACCTCCTCATTAGCTGCTCTTTTAATTCAGGATTCTAAATTTAACAGTGTGTGCACAGGTTTCCCAGGCTTCCTGGAAGTCATCAGAGAAAACAAGGTGAGAAGACAGTGGGATTTGTTGGGGCTGAAAGATTGACAGGCAAGAAAGGCTTTAAATACTGACATCTGGCACTTGCTTCCTTGCCTAAGTGAAAGGCTTTTGCTCACAGGACTTGTTTTGAAAGTGTGTTTTGAAGGTGATTTCCAATACATTGGAGCTCATTGCTAATACCTTGGAATTTTTTGCCTTTAATCTGCACTTCCCAGCTGTCAGCCTTCAGATCAACGTGGGAGCTGCTTATGCAGCTCTACTTTGGAGTTCAGGTGAGGAACAAGAGGAGCAGCAGCAGCAGCACCAACAGCAGAGGGAGCGGCAGCAGCTTTCTCCTCAACCACCTGCCACTCCACAGGAAAGAGGATGAACACAGAGTTCCAGCTTGCAGGAAGTAATACCCCCAACACAGGGTTTACAGGCAGAGGATGAGCTTCCTGGACATGACTGACCACTGTTGTGCACAAAACGCACTTACTCTTAAAGAATCCGCGGAATCCGATTGGTGAAAGGTATATCGATATTTTATTCACACATTAAATCATCAAATACAAGCTCTCACTGCTTGCACAGTATACTACCCGTCAAGACACGAGGTGATCAGTCTCGGACTTGCGGCTGCTCTTCTGTTCTCTGAGCCCCTGGCTCAGGGTATCTTCTCGAGTGTTCTTCCCCAGGGTTCTCGTCAGGGTATCTTCTCGAGTGTTCTTCCCCAGGGTTCTCGTCAGGGTATCTTCTCGAGTGTTCTTCCTCAGTTTCAGTCAGGGGTTAAATCTTGTTTCCAAGACCTGCCCCTCTTACTCATAGGGGTCTGGTATAATGACATAATGATAATTCGTTATTTGGCTCAGTGAGAACCTGTTCAAAACTTCACAGTTTCCCATTATCTACTATGAGTCAAATCTTATCTGGTATCCATGATGACTCCCTTTATCTGCTACGTGCAAAGACAGGGTCTGGTATCATCAATATGTCTTATCTATACTGTTTACAATTCCTCGGCCATCTGTGTGCTGTGGCCCCTTTCTCCTCATACTTCCTATGCTTTAATACATCTATTGTTGTGTGACTAGCCCCTTTGTTTTAACTAAGTTTTAATGTGTTTTTGCTGGGTCTACACCACCAGTGCCACAGACTCAGACTTTTCCATCAGTGGTTGCTGACATTTTCAGTCTACTGGAAGAAGAACTCCTGCCAAGTGGACCAGGTTGGCACACATTGTAATTGGTGCTCAAGGTTACCACATTCCTTAATTTCTTCACATCTGGATCTTTCCAAGGATCTGCAACAGATATCTGTCAAATCTCACAATCTGATGCTCACAAATGCATCTCACAGGTGGCAGGTGCCTTGTTTGCCAGGGCCAGCAATGGCATGGGCTCGAAGGGCCGAATGGCCTCCTTCTGTGCCATAAATGACTCTATGTGCATTTCACAACTGATGAGGCCAGTCAGAATGAGCCACCAACATGCAACATGGACACATAAAGTGGCTTAATGTCTGAAAAACCTGGTCTTTGTTATACCAGGAAACAGGTGATAGCGAATAGGCATCCCTCTTTACAGCCTGCTTGAAGGCAATAGAAAAGAAAATTGGACTTGATATAAAATGGGTTGTTGATTTTCTATTGCCCATTTCATGCTTTCACTGAAGGCAAATTTCACCTCGTATATTTTTTCAAGTTACATGCTTTACTTAGTGTCCTTTAGATGATTTTTATGTCTTTGCAGTGTCAAGCAGGCCCCCACCTTCCAAGAATGAGGCACATTAATTTCGCCACATGGACATTGAATTTCAAATTGTTGCTGGGAAGAAAAGAGGGGCTATTACAAGGAATTGCCAGACCCCTAGCCAGAAAGACATTTTTGCATACTAGCAGACAGTGTTGGAACAAAGGAACCAGTCCCTGCTCCCAATACACAGAAGAGATGTGGTCAAACCAGTCGGTCATGTGACCACCTGCTGGCCAACTAGAGGAGTTTTAAATTGGAGAAACAGTGTTTGAAGACAGAAAGCTCCTGGTGCCTGGATTGAGAACATCTCTCTCCTGTTTGCTCCCATCTCTCTCGCACCAGCTTTGGAATCCATTGAAGACACATGAACCCCAAGAGAGAAAAGTCTCCTACAGTGAACAAGGTTTAAGAAGAATACTGGGCCCCAACAAAAAGCAAGAATTGCTTACAGGCAAGAACTAGCTACAAAAGGACTCTATAGTGAGCTGGAAACACAGTAACAAGAAACTCTTCAGATATTGCCTCAAACCTCTCCACTTTATTTTTCTTCTGCTCTTTTCTGTCCCTATCTGCATGTGTGCTAGTATGGGCACACTATGTATCCGTAGGCAATAACCGAATTAGAGTTTAAGTTTTAATAAATTTCACTTTTCTTCTTTAAACCTAAGAAAGCCTGTTTGTGCTAATTTCTTTGCCTTATAATTTGAAAGCAGTGAACAAGGATTCACCAAGGGGGAGCTCAAAATACGACATGTTTAAAAATTAAAATTTGTTACAGTAAGACCAGGTGAAGGCTGAAAGGGACCCAGACACCTTTCTTACCTGGTCGCAACAGCAAATATGGTGTTGGTTATAAGGATACATCTCCTTTCCACATACGCTTTCCTTTTCTTTACTTGTTTTATATTCTAGCTCTGCTTCTTTTCCTGAAACTCTGAAAGGATATTTCTACTTTCTAACTCCTCCCATTCTCAGTACCATTTGAACACATGTGTGGAGTCCTGCATCACTGCAAAGCACAGGACACCAGCTGTAGTGGAGAGATGATAGGTTATACATGCTTAAAAAAAACTGGCAGTGGAGTTACAAGGCTGACATTCAGTAACCCATATCACCACTGACACTGAAAAACTAGAATATCAAAAGGTGGTTGTTCAGTTGACCCACTCTCAATTACCATTTTGCAATACTTTGGTCATACCTGCAGCTGCCAGAGTGAAAGCCATTTGATTTCCCAAAGTGGAAATATATCAAAAACTGTGTGATACACATACAGTGGACAGGACTATCTACAACACTATGGACAGAGCATTTTGATGCTTAGTCAAAGTTGTAGTGTTCAAGAATTTTCTATATCTTTAAAGTCAGAAAATATAAATCACGAATGAAAACAAGTCATTCCATGACTCGTAGTAAAGGGTTTGAGCTGGAAAATAGGTACTATGCTGGAGTGTCCAGTATTTTTTTGATATTCATTCATTTATTGCCCATCCTCATTGCTTACTAAGACAGTACTGAATCTAGGAGTGTTCTTCATTGTCACCAGATGCAACCTGGATAAAATAATTCACCACCACTGTCAGCATCCACCTTATGAGCCTATATATAAATGATTAAATAGCAGAGTTGTGTAAAAGATCAGTTTAGAACTGTACAATAGACCTTTAGCTGGACTTTGCCTATTTAAGAGTAGTCCATGGACATGCTATTCTCAAGAGAGTCTAAACAATAAGCCTCTTTCACTACAGGCACATTTTTTAAAATAAAGAGTCGAAAACCAAGCATTGAGCAGCCCACAATGAAAAAGAAGTAAATGTGCTTCTGGTACTGGTTAAATTCATCACTGCTAAAGGCATTATTTCCCTATCATCAGTGTCACAGTTTCTGGTCCTTGGGTTGATGCTAAACAGTAAACATAAGAACTTAAGAAATAGGAGCTGGAATTGACCATTTAGCCCTTCGAGCCGACTCAGTCATTCGACAAGATCATTGCTGATCTGCAGTGATCTTCAGAGTCTGTATTTCAGCTATTCAATGGGAAGTAGAGTGATGACAACAATGTATAGCAAATGAGTCAAGCCAGGGCTTGCTATCCTGTTGTGAAATCTCAGTACTTCTGTAAATAGAGTTGTTGTTCCATGTAATGGTACTTAGATCAGTGTTAATAAAATAACTAAAATTGCAGAAGTTAAAAATTGAATTTTAGTATGAAAAGTTATTGACATTGTGCTTACCTGTCAAGTCTCATAAAATGTCTCCAGAGTACTTTATATCAAAGGTGCAATCATATATTGCAGGTACTTGTTTGATACGACAACCTACTAAGGAGATGTGCATCAAGCAAACCCAAATCATAATTCTTGTTCTGAGTTGTTTTCCAATGAGGGAAAGTTGAGCTCTGAACATATATGTATGACAGTTACATTTTAACGGTTATGAAAAACCAATAGGCTGACATCAGTTTATTATTCTTAGAATGAAGAGGGAAGAGTTTTTTTTAAATAATTACCAGAGGCTTTTGAGGTACAGCCTGTAAAAAAAATTAAAGGGAATTAAATAGATATTTGGGAAAAAAGACTTCAATTCTTATTTGGAAGGTATCACAAATAAATGAGCAGAAGACGACTTGCACAGGAAAAAAATGTTACTTCTGAAAACTAGAACTTAGGAATATTAGGAATAGCAGTATCAAGAGCTACAGAAGCTACAAACCTGTAACATAAAGTTATGAGCTGGATTTTCTGGTAGTCTTCCATCTCATGAGATGATGGTTTGTGCCTTGGTGTCAACTTTGTGTTACATGTCGGTTGGTGTGGCTCAGGAGCCTCACTCTGGCACTGCAGTCTCTGCCGCACTTGCTGCAGATGAAGGCAGTGGCCTGAGAGGTGCAGGATTCACTGGCCTCCATTTTTTCTGGGCCTTCTTCTCAGCCAGCTGAGCTTTCCATTTCTCTTTGCCACTTCCAATGCCCCTCCGAGCAGTCAGTCTCCAGACATCCCGGCCATCGGCAGCAATCTCCCAGTTGTCTATGTCAATGTCCGCCATCTTCATATCTCGCTTGCAGGTGTCCTTGTAGCGGAGGTATGGACATCCGGCAGACTGTGACCCAGTGAGCAGTTCATCGTACAGAAGGTCTTTGGGTATATAGCTGTCATTCATCTGGTGAACGTGGTTGAGCCATCGCAGATGAGATTGGCTTAGTAATGAGTGTATGCTGACAGAATTAGCATGCCGCAAGACCTTTGGGTTGGTGACCTTGTCCTTCCAAGAGATGCCGAGGATACATCTGAGGTAGCAAAGGTGGAAATATTCAGCCTTTTCTCCTGCCTAGCATGTGTTGTCCAGGTCTCTCTACTGTAGAGGAGTATACTTGCAGTTTGGTATTCTCCATCGGGTTGCTGTTGTTCCACACTCCCTTACTCAACTTGGACATAACAGTTACAGCTTTTGCAATGCACATTTTAACAGATTGCTGGTGAATGTGGAGCCTAGATATGTGAAGCTATCAACAACATCCAGTATCACATTATCAATGCTGATTGATGGCAGAATGGCTACGTCCTGGACCATGACATTCATCTTCCTAATGCCGATGGTTAAACCAAACTCTTTACAGGCATGAAAGTGTCTGTCCATTTGCCGGTGAAGGTGTTGCTTGGCATGGAATGCTGGTGTGGCATCATCAGCATAGAGCATGTGTCTGATGAGGACTTGGCGCACTTTTGTCTTGGATCTCAGGCAGGCAAGGCTGAACAGGTTTTCCTTGGTTCTAGTAAGCAAGTTGACATCCTTTGTAGATGAACTGAAGGCAGTCGACAACAGCAAAGAGAAGAATGTGCCAGAATGTCAGCACCAGAATGCAACTCTGTTTGACCCCACAGTGCATCTCGAAGGTTTCCAATGTTTCCTCATATAGCAGGCCTTTCGTTTCATTTTGTCATGGAAGGAGGAGATAACACTGAGCAGCTTTGGCAGGCAGACAATTATCTTCTGCACTTAAATACGCTACCTCTGCTCACATGATCAAATCCCTTGCTGAGGTCAATGAAGGCAATATATAGTGGTCTCCTTTGTTTAAGGCATTTCTCTTGCAGCTGCCAAACTCAGAAGATCATCTTGATTGTGGATTTTCCAGTTCTGAAACCAGACTGGGATTCGGGATAGATGCGTTCAGCCAAGATCTACAGTCTAACAAGGGCAACATGAGCAAATACAATTCCTCCGATGCTCAGCAGGGATATGCCTCGATAGTTGTTGCAATCCAGTCGTGAATGGTGGTGGACAATTAAACAACTAACTGGAGGAGGTGGCTCACAGAATCACAGAATTGTTACAGTGCAGAAGGAGGCCATTTGGCTGATCATGTCTGCAACGGCTCTCTGAAAGAGTAATTCCCTCAGTTCCATTCCCCTGCCTTCTCCCCATAACGCTGCACTTTTCATATAACTGTCTAATTCCTTTTTGAATGCTTCAGTGAACCTGCCTCCACCACGTTCCCAGGCAGTGCATTCTAGACATGAACCACTCACTGCGTGAAAAAGTTTTTCCTGATGTCACTTTTGCTTCTCTTACCAAATATCTGCACAAATATTCCCATCTTCAATGATGGCGGAGCCCAGCACATCAGTGCAAAAGATAAGGCTGAAGCATTGCAACAATCTTCAGCCAGAAGTGCCAGGTTGATGATCTATCTCAGCCTCCGCCTGATGTCCCCAGCATCACAGATGCCAGTCTTCAGCCAATTCGATTCACTCTGCATGATATCAAAAAACGACTGCAAGCACTGGATACTGCAAAGGCTTTAGGCCCTGACAACATTCCAGCAATAGTACTGAAGACTTGTGCTCCAGAACTAGCCGTGCCCCTAGACAAGCTGTTCCAGTACAGCTACAACATGGGCATCTACCTGGCAATATGGAAAATAGCCCAGGTATGTCCTGTACACAAAAAGCAGGGCAAATCCAACCTGGCTAATTACCGCCCCATCAGTCTACTCTCAATCATCAGTAAAGTGATGGAAGGTATCATTAACAGTGCTATCAAACAGCACTTGCTTCGCAATAACCTGCTCAGTGACGCTCAGTTTGGGTTCCGTCAAGGCCACTCAGCTCCTGACCTCATTACAGCCTTGGTTCAAACATGAACAAACTCAAGAGGTGAGGTGAAGTGAGAGTGACTACCCTTGACATCAAGACAGTATTTGACCGAGTACGGCATCAAGGAGCCCCAGCAAAACTGGAGTCAATGGGAATCATGGGGAAAACTCTCTGCTAGTTGGAGTCATACGTAGTGCAAAGAAAGATAGTTGTGGTTGTTGGATGTCAATCATCTCAGCTCCAGGAAATCACTACAGGAGTTCCTCAGAGTAGTGTCCTAGGCCAAACCATCTCCAACTGCTTCATCACTGACCCTCCTTCGATATAAGGTCAGAAGTGGAGATATTCGCTGATGATTGCACAATGTTCAGCACAGTTTGCGACTCCTCAGATACTGAAGCAGCCAGTGTCTGGATGCAGCAAGACCTGGACAACATCCAGGCTTGGGCTGATAAGTGGCAAATAACATTCGTGCCACACCAGTGCCAGGCAATGACCATCTCAAACAAGAGAGAATCTAACCATCTCCCCTTGACGTTCAATGGCATTACCATTACTGAATCCCCAACTATCAACATCCTGGGGGTCACCATTGACCAGAAACTGAACTGGTCCAGCCACATAAATGCTGTGGCTGCAAGAGCAGATCAGAATGGGAAAAGATCTGTCAAATGGAGTATCATGTGGGAAAATGTGAAATTGTCCATTTTGGCAGGAAGAATAAAAAAAAGCATATTATCTAAATGGTTAGAGGTTGCAGAGCTCTGATATGCAGAGGGATCTGGGTGTCCGAATGCATGAATTGCAAAAGGTTAGTATGCAGGTACAGCAAATAATTAGGAAAGCTAATAGAATGTTATTGTTTATTGCGAGGGGAATTGAATACAAAAGTAGAGAGGTTATGCTTCAGTTATACATGGCATTGGTGAGATCACATCTGGAGTACTGTGTACAGTATTGATCTCCTTATTTAAGGTAGGATGTAAATGCATTGGAAGCAGTTCAGAGAAGCTTTACTAGACTAATACCTGGAAATGGGCTGGTTGTCTTATGAGGAAAGGTTGGACAGGCTAGGCTTCTATCTGCTGGAGTTTAGAAGCATAAAAGGCGACTTGTATGAAACATATAAGATCCTGAGGGGTCTTGACAGGATGGATGTCGAAAGGATGTTTCCTTTTGTGGGAGAATATAGAGCACGGTTGTTCAACATATCGCTCACCAAACATTTCCATCCGGCCCACGGATGTAAGCTGTACCCGGGGTCGTTCCTCATCATCACCGTGATTGGAGATGAGAAATTTCCCTTTGTCAGTCCAGTTTATAAACTATTGCGCTGTCAGTTTCACAGCTGACAGCTGCTGACCCTCACACAGTTGCAGAGAGTGGAATGCTCTTTTAAAGTTCTTTAAAAGTCAGCTCTTTTAAAAAAAAATCATTGTCAGTTTCCGAGTTGACAGCTGCTGACATCGGGAACAGCCGTTTCCCAACAAACTTGAGGTTTTCCAGCGGGTTCTGTCTTAAAAATAAAAACTGGAGTGGGGGGAGAGAGGGGGGGCAGAGAGGGTGGACAGAGAGAGACAGAAAGAGCTTAGAGAGACAGAGAAAAAGGGGGAGGGGCGAGAGACAGAGCGATGGGGGAACAGAGAGGGGGGACAGAGAGAGAGGGGACACTGAGCGGGGAATACTGGCGACATGGGGGGCGGAGAGAGAGGGGGGAGCGATACAGAGAGAGGGGGTGGAGAGGGACAGAGAGAGTGGGGAGATGGAGACAGAGAGAGGGGGAAAAGGAGACCGGGAGGGGGGGGGAAGGAGATAGAGAGAGGGGGAGAGGGAGACAGAGAGAAGGGGCAGAGGGAGACAAAGAGACAGACAGAGAGTTTGAGAGAGAGACAGACAGACAGACAGACAGAGAGGGCAGAGAGAGTCAAAGAATCATTGACTTATGGCACCGAAGGAGGCCATTTTGTCTATCAAACCCATGCCAGCTCTCCATGGAGCTATGCAGTCAGTCCCAATCCCTGGCTCAATCCCTGTAGCCCTGAAAGTCTATTTCTGTCAGGTGGCCATCCAGCTTCCTCTCAAAGGCATTGATTGTCTCTATTTCCACCACCCTTGTGGGCAGCGAGTTTCAGGTCACTACCACCAACTGTGTAAAAAGGTGCTTCCTCATATTCACCCTGCATCTTTTGCACAAAACTTTCAATCTGTGTCCTCTAGTCCTAGAGGAGAGGGGGGAGGGAAGAGAGAACGAGACTCACATACACACAGAATGCTGGAAGAGGGGGAAGAGAGATCAAGGTCTCTGTCTCTCTCTGCATCGCTACATCAAGTGTGCAGGCAGAGATTGACTACTTATTAAAGCAAAAACAATTCCAGGTATGTTACTAAATCAGTTTTCAACATAGTGACAAGAAAGTAAGTCAATAAATTAGTCTTCTCATTTCAAGGTTCTTCACAAAAATGCACATTTGTTGCTTTTTTATTAGTAAGATAAATTTTTAATGCCTTTATCTTTGGAATTTGCTCACCAGCCCCTTGGGCCGACAAAAATCACAATGCGGCCCTCTGCCTGAAAAGGTTGGACAACCCTGATCTAGAACTAGGGGTCACTGCTTAAAAATAAGGTGTCACACATTTAAGACAGAGAGAGTTGTGAGTCTTTGGAACTCTCTTCCTCAAAAGGCGATGGAAGCAAAGTCTTTAAATATTTTTAAAGCAGAGGTAGATAGATTCTTGATAAGCAAGGGGGTGAAAGGTTATTGGGGGTAGGCAGGAATGTGGAGTTGAGGTTACAATCAGATCAGCCATAATCTTATTGAATAGTGGAGCAGGCTTGAGGGGCCGAGTGGCCTACTCCTGCTCCTAATTTGTTTGTTCATATGAATGTATTTAACTTAGCAATAAAATAAACACCGAGAAAGGAATATGACTGATGTTTACATTTGCTTTCATCTGATTATCTACATCCATACAATGATGGTTTTGCTTTCAGGTTCAGGCTAGCTTTAATCACCTCCCCTTTGAGACTCCTGCGACCATCCTTGCATTGGGTATTGAGAGAATAGACTGTGGTACAGTGAAGAAGAGGTAGGTAAACAGTTCCTTTGGATTATAGCATTTGCAGATTGCATTGTGGACCTGATGTTTGAAAGTAAACCACTTGAGTTGAATCCAAGGTATATTAGTTTACAACAGACTTACAGAATGACAAATATAATTGCTAAACACACACACACATATCTGGATTTGCAGTATAGAAGTCCTGTTGTGATAATAAATTGTTTATTCTCACTACTGTGCTTTCTGCTGTATCAGAATCTCATTAAAAGAATGAATTTGCACTCCATGTCCAGTGTAGCCCCACTGTATCTGTATATATTAATATACTGCTGTGCATAAGAAAGCAGGCAACTATGTAAATACATCTAACAAGGCTGTGGCTTGAACAAACCAATTAAATGCTGCATGCAAGGGCTTTGGATTTGTTGGAATTTCACATAATGCATGATGCTCTCTAGATAGTAAACCTCCAATTATAGATATTTGTGAGATAATAAGCATAAACTATAAATATGTTACTCTTGAAGAACAATCCAAGATTCACAAAACTAGAATACTGGTCTGTTGTTTAGGAGACCTGAGTTTGAATCCAAGCAATGGCTAGCACTGCAACACAGGTTTCCTTCACTGATGTGTTGATGAACCTTGACCAAGTTGCCTTAATGAGGGATCAAACTGATCGGAAAGTAATTCTGTACTGACCACTGAAGTACACCTATTGATGGGTTAACTAAAAAACTGTTGACAGCGCCCATAATGATGTTTGCAAACTGGTGTTTCTTGGCCTCTCAGCCAGGGATCATGCATTCATGGGGGCTAACTCGAAAAGGAGAAGAAAAACAGATTCTTCATATCGATGTGCAGTCATCTGAACAGATTAACAATCTCACCTGTCTGCTCAGTACATTAGTTTGCCTCTTTTTATCATCCTCCAGCCACTCAAGGATGTTGACAATCAGATCTCTGAAGATCGTTGATGGCCATCCTAGCCAGATTGTTGGAATAGCAGAAAGTTCTACTGTAACTCATGTGTTGTACCTATTTGCTCTTAATTCAGTAATGATTTTCCGACTGATATCTCATCCTAAAGTTCTACTTAAGGTAATGGAGATTTGCTAAAAAAAAAAATCAATTTTTTCTACTTTGTTCGTGGGATATAGGCATCACTGGCAAGGCCAGCATTTGTTGTCCATCCTTAATTGTCTTTGAGAAACTGCAGTCTGTGTGGTGTAGGTACAATACAGTGCTGTTAAGGAGGGTGCTTCAGGATTTTGATCCAGTCACATGCTAATGTAACCATTTCTTTTCTTTATTATTAAGTAAAAATGTCAATATAGGATTTATATTGCTATGAAAAGTCACTGGAGAAAGTTATTCTTCATTAGTATCGCATTCAGGATAATTTTCCTCAATTTTGAAAAATTGGTTACCATTTTCAAGTATAATTTTGTAAGAATGTTATGAAGTCAGCTGCAAGTTGACTTCGTATCCTATGTTTTCATTTGCTGGAATGAATGAAACATTCTACCTGTATATCCTAATATGTCCACTGTAGAAATGGCAAATGTCATTTGTATTGCGCCACAGAATAATGCAAGAGATTGTTAGGAAAATGGAAGTGTGTGGAACTGGAGTCAACCTTTTAACATTGTTATGCCAGCATGTTTTGTTGAATGAAATTTTCTTTAATCCACTGACTGGAGATCTAAATTCATATATATTTTTAAAAGGAGTTTTTAAAAAGACAAGCTGCCATCAAAGTCATCCTTTCAGCTTAAGATGATCACCTAGTTTACTACACTGTATCCTACATTGCAAAGGACTGTGAGGAGATGGACAAGATGTCTGCTCAGTCCCTAGCAAGAACCAAGACCCAGGAAGTTTAAAGGAACTAGCTGTTCTCTCAGCAAGCAGATAAATACTGCTAACTATTATGTCTGAATGACTGAGTGACTGTCATTTGACAAGCCCCTCCCATCTGTGGTTTTAAGCTGCTGTTTTCTCTGCAGCAGAGGAGAAGCAGCTGGACTCTGACATGAGCAGACCCTAAGTGGGGGTCTCTCTCTCTCTCTCTACATTCCAGCTTGAAAGCTTTTAAACACTGCCTGTTGACAGATCACCTTTGCATATTCTGGCTACAATCTGAAACCTCACTGGAGGAAATCACCACATCGCTATCTCCAAGGGATTCACCAAGCCAGTCATCTACCTCTTCAGCTAAAAGCCTCAGGACCACTTAATTCAACTAGAAGCCAGCTGAATCACCAAACTTCACAGATGGTATACCTTTTTATTGGACTGCAACTCAACCAATCTACCTTTCCCCACTTTGTAACCTATTTGTGTGTGTGTGTGTAAACCTCTGGTGTGTGTGTGTAAGAGTGAAAGTTGGCGAGTTGTTTATTATTTTATTAATTCAGTTTAGATACAATAAAGTTAATCTCTGTCTTTGTTAACTCAAGAAAACGTGTCAGATTGGTTCTTGTTATGATCATAGCAAGTAAGTAATCAAACACCTACTGAATTGGCCAACTGTAAGAAAGAATTAAACCTGTTGTGGTCTAATAAGGAGGGGGAAGAGAGAGAAGCCTTTCAACCCTTCCTAACTTGGCTGTAACAACATGGATACGGAATTGTTTAGGAGGAAGGAAACAGAGAGTTACGATAATGGGTATGCATTCCAATTGGCAGGATGTGACTACTGGTGCCCCCTGCAATTTATACTGTCTCCTCAGCTTTCGCTATAATTGTAAATTGCTTAGATGAAGGGATAGAGAGCTGTATATCCAAGTTTGGTGGCAACGCTTAAATTAAGTAGCACAGTAAGTAGTGTAGATGGGAGCAAAGAGTTGCAAAGAGACATTAATAGATGCAGTGATTTGGCAAAACTGTGACAGATAAAGTTCAAAGTGCAAAGTCATCCACTTTGGGCCGAAGCAAAATAGATCGGAGTATTTTCTAAATAGTGAGAAGCTAGGAACTGTGGAGGAGAAAAGAGATTTAGGGGTCCATGTACAGAATCACTACAAACTAATGGGAAGGTACAGAATATAATTCAAAAGACGAATGGAATATTCACCATCTTGAAGGTGGGCTTGAATATAAAGGCATGGAAGTTATGTTAAGTTGTCTAAAGCTCTGGTTATACTGCATCTGGAGTACTGTGCTTTGTTCCGGACACTGCATCTCAGGTAGGATATATTGGCCTTGAAGTGGGTGCATCACAGATCCACCATAATTATACCAGGGCAAAAGGGTTAAAATTATGGGGAATTATTTTGTACAGGCTTGGCTTGATTTCCCTCATGTGTAGAAGATTAAGGGGTGATCTAATTCAGATGTTAATGATGATGAAAGGACTTTATAGGGTAGCGAGAAACAAACTATTTCCTCTGGTAGAGTAGTCCAGAACAATATGGCATAACCTTAAAGTTCAAGTTAGTCCACTCAGGTGTGATGTCAGGAAGCATTTCTTCATGCAGAGGATCATGAAAATCTGGAACTGTTTCCCAAAAAAGGTGTTGAAAAAGGTAATTCAATTAAAAATTTCAAAACTGATATTGATAGATTTTTGTTAGCCATGATTATTCAGGGACATGGAACCTAGGTGGTAAGTTAAGTTAAGATACAGATCAGCCATGATTTAATGGTCAAGCATTTTCGAGGGCCTGAATGATCTTTTCCTGTTTCTATGTTCCTATGTTCCAGATAATTTGTTAAAATGGTTAAACAAACTAAGATAAAAGAAAAAATAATAAACACAAAAAATATAAAAAAGAAAAAAGAATTAAAAATAAAACGCAAGCTCGAGGAACAGCATTTCATTTACCGATTAGGCACACTACAGCCTGCCGGACTGAACATTGAGTTCAATCATTTCAGAACATGATGGGCCCCCCATTTTACTTTTATTTTTAGTTCTTTTTTCTTTTTTTTACATTTTTTTTGTTTATTTTATTTTATTTCATCTTAGTTTGTTCAGTTTGCCTACCCACTGTTTTTTTCATATTTGTGCTTGTGGCTGTTCAGTTTTCAGTCCATTAACACCCTATCTGTACTAATGCTTTGTCTTTCAACACACCATTAACATATAGTTTGCCTTTGCTCCATGACCTTCTGGTCGGTTATTCTCTGTGACCTTATCCTATCTACACCTTCTCCTTTGTTATCTCTTGTCTCACCCCGGCTTTACTTGCTTAAAACCTTTCACATTCCTAATATCTGCTAGTTCTAAAGAAGGGTCACTGACCTGAAACGTTAACTCTGCTTCTCTCTCTACAGATGTTGCCAGACCTGCTGAGGATTTCCAGCATTTCTTGTTTTTATTTCAGATTTCCAGCATCCGCGGTATTTTGCTTTTGCTTAAATATCTTAAATCTCCTCTTTGCTCGCATGCTAGTCAGTAATAATGAAACAAAAGAATTCCATAAATTGCACCTTGGCATGTTTGTAAAAAGTTCCAGGAATCTAAAAATGTGCAAGTAGGTTAAGAAGCAGAACCATTAAGTTAATAATCTCAGGATTAGCAGCAGAGGTGTAACTGTTACCTTAGGTCAGACAATTGGCAATTGTTCTTCCCGAAGGAAGAACACATTAGCAGCACAAAAAAAGGCACTGAGGAAGTATTTAACAGGTCAACCTTGGATTAGGGAAAATGTTCTGCATGAATGTTTTTTAGATTTCTTCTTGCAATCTGGGCATGATCTGGGCAAAGCTGACATTTATTGGCCATTTCTTGATCCACTGTAGTTCAGTTTATTCTTGTTATTCTTTGTAGGAATTTGATTCAGACATTGTATCAATAAATAATTCCATTACCTTTCAAACCATCCTTTGACTTAGCTTGAAGAAGCCAGTCTACCTTTCCCTTGTTGAAGTCATCCTTGTTAAAATAAACCTCCTTCATAAGTTGATCTATAACATTTACATTATATTTCACAGCATTCAAACCTGCAGAAACTTTGGAAGGTTTAAAATAGTATTTACGCAATACATGTGAGATCAATAAATCTGGAGACCAAAATGAGTAATTCCATTATTCAGAACATTGCACCCAATCTTAAATGGAATTTGCAATACCCTTCATTGCCTATGATGACTCAATTATAGAACTATGCGGTTATTGCTGAATGGTCCAGCAATTTTTTTTATATTTTGTCCAATTTACTCCAGTTCATATCATCCATTTAATATAAAATTAGATATATCTGCACTACATTTGAAGTCTTGTATATAGCAGGCACTTCTTTTGAGATCACATTTACTTCTCGTCACAATATAGCCATCATACTTTGTTTATTGGTTTGAGGTAAAACCCGCAGAAAAGCTAAATTGATGAGCTAAGGAATGAACAAATTAAAAGCAAGGAAAGAGATTAGAAAAGTATCAAGCTAGTAATGACGGTAACTGAAATTTCTAATTTTAAAAATAAAGTAACATAGAAGGGCATTAAAATATATTTCATAATAACAATAAAATGTCAATTTTCTGTCTTTAAATTTCTTCATTATTTGAAGGATACAGCTTTTTCTGAAAAGCATTAGCTTGAGCTTGATACTTTTGCTAGATCTATGACTATTAGATAAAGGCAGTTCCTGCAGCCAGAGCAGGTGTTGTGTTGGCAAATTTTTAATAGTTTTCTTCCTGTCCATCGGGTGGAGTATTCTTTCAGCCTGTTCCTTTTAATTATTTGAAGAAATACTAGAGAACAGTTTGCAGAAGTAATATTCAAATGGGGGTTAAAATCTTTAGTCCTCTGGTGCATCTCTAGCCGATGTTCAGCAGGATTGTAGCAGAAGGCTGCAGGCTAGGCCAGGATCTATATGTGATGGCTGCCAACTTTGCTCCAGAATTGCCTTTTCCTATTTGGGAGTGGTGGTGGCATCCTCCAAACATGACATGGGAGGAGCAGGAACTCCCTAACCTAGGAGTTTCTGGAAACCTGGTCTGGGCTTGATGGCCAGTATTTGCATAAGGAAAATGGTTAAAGTGCACCTTTTGTCATATGGTCCCTTGGGGAACAGTCAGAAGATTTCCAATGTGGGAAGGGCCTGACCATCATTACCAGAATTTCCTACCTTCTGCAGTTGGAGGGTGCCCAAGAGAAACATAGGAACATAGGAGCAGGAGTAGGCCAGTCCAGCCCATCGAGCCTGCTCCGCCATTCAATACAATCATGGCTGATCATCCACTTCAATGCCTTTTTCCCACACTATCCTCATATCCCCTGATGTCATTTGTATTTCGAAATCTGTCAATCTCCGCTTTAAACATACTCAATGACTGAGCTTTCACAGCCCTCTGGGGGAGAGAATTCCTAAGATTCACAACCCTCTTTTGTGTCCCTCTTCTGGTTCCAGACTCCTCAACCAAGGGAAACATGTTAGCTGCATCTACCTTGCCTATCCCCTGAAGTATTTTGTAGATTTCAATGAGATCACCTCTCATTCTTCAAAACGCTAGAGAATACAGGCCCAGTTTCCCCAATCTCTCTTCAAAGGACAGTCCCGTCATCATGGGAACAAGTCTGGTGAACCTTCGTTGTACTCCCTCTATGACAATAATATCCTTACTAAGGTAAGGGGAGCAAAGGTGCACACAATACTCCAGGTGCGGTCTAACCAAGGTTCCATACAATTGAAGCAAGACTTCACTACTCCTGTACTCATATCCTCTTGTGATAAAGGCTAACATACCATCAGCCTTCTTAATTGCTTGCTGCACGTGCATGTTAGCTTTCAGTGACTTATTTATAAGGACACCCATGTCCCTTTGTATATCTGCACTTTTTAATCTCTTAACATTTAAGAAATACTCTGCACATCTATTCCACCTTCCAAAATGGATAACCTCACATTTTTCCACATTATATTCCATCTGCCACATTCTTGCCCACTCATGAAGTCTGTCCAAATCCCCTAGAAGCCACTTTGCACCTTCCTCACAACACACATTCCCACCTAGTTTTGTGTCATCTGCGAACTTGGAAAAACCCACATTTGGTCCCTACATCCAAATCATTGATATATATTGTGAACAGCTGGGGCCCAAGCACTGATCCCTGTAGTACCCCACTAGTCACAGCCTGCTGACGTGAGAATGGCCCATTTATTCTCTGTTTTTTGCCTGTTAACCTATCCTTTATCCATGCCTGTATATTACGTCCTATCCATGTGCTTGAATTTTGCTAACGAAACAGGAACGGGAATGCTTTCCCCCAGTCTGTCAAGCTTACCTGCAAACCACCTGTCAACTGACACTGTCAGCTCCCCTCCCAATATCTGCCTCGCTCTGATGTCTTCTCCCTCCTGATGGCAGCTCCCCTCCCAATATCAGCTCCCCACCTCAGTGTCAGCTTTCCTCCCAATGCTTGACCTTCTGCTGATGTCTGCTCTCCCGCCAATGTTAACTCCCATCCCACTGCCACCTCCCATCCTGATGTTCGTTCCTCTTCTGACCTTTGCTCCCCTTCCAATGTTAGCTCCCTCACCTTTGTCAGCTCTCGTCCTGATGTTATCCAGGAGGGCTTCTTGAAACAGTATGTAGATAGTCCAACTAGGGATGGGGCCATTCTGGACCTGGTATTGGGGAATGAGCCCGGCCAGGTGGTGGAAGTTTCAGTGGGGGTGCATTTCGGGAGCAGTGACCATAATTCCATAAGTTTTAATATACTTGTGGATAAGGATAAGAGTAGTCCTTGGGTGAAGGTGCTAAATTGGGGGAAGGTTAATTATAACAATATTAGGCAGGAACTGAAGAATTTAGATTGGGGGCAGCTGTTTGAGGGTAAATCAACATCTGACATGTGGGAGTCTTTCAAAGGTCAGCTGATTAGAATCCAGGCCCAGCATGTTCCTGTGAGGAAGAAAGACAAGTTTGGCAAGTTTCAGGAACCTTGGATAACGCGGGATATTGTGAGCCTAGTCAAAAAGAAAAAGGAAGCATTTGTAAGGGCTGGAAGGCTAGGAACAGATGAAGCACTTGAGGAATATAAAGACAGTAGGAAGGAACTTAAGCAAGGAGTTAGGAGAGCTAAAAGGGGTCATGAAAAGTCATTGGCAAACAGGATTAAGGAAAATCCCAAGGCTTTTAAGACGTATATAAAAAGCAAGAGGGTAACCAGGGAAAGGGTTGGGCCACTCAAGGACAGAGATGAGAATCTATGTGTGGAGCCAGAGGAAATGGGTGAGGTGCTAAATGAGTGCTTAGCATCAGTGTTCACCAAAGAGAAGGACTTGGTGGATGATGAGCCTAGGTAAGGGAGTGCAGATAGTCTCAGTCATCTCATTATCAAAAAGGAGGAGGTGTTGGGTGTCTTGCAAAGCATTAAGGTAGATAAGCCCCCAGGGCCAGATAGGATCTACCCTAGAATACTGAGGGAGGCAAGGGAGGAAATTGCTGGGGACTTGACAGAAATCTTTGCATCCTCATTGGCTACAGGTGAGGTCCCAGAGGACTGGAGAATAGCCAATGTTGTTCCTTTGTTTAAGAAGGGTGGCAAGGATAATCCAGGAAATTATATGCCCGTGAGCTTTACGTCAGCAGTAGGGAAATTATTAGAGAGGATTCTTCGGGACAGGATTTACTCCCATTTGGAAACGAACGAACTTATTAGCGAGAGACAGCACGGTTTTGTAAAGGGGAGGTCGTGTCTTACTAATTTGATTGAGTTTTTTGAGGAAGTGACGAAGGTGATTGATGAAGGAAGGGCAGTGGATGTTATCTATATGGACTTTAGTAAAGCCTTTGACAAGGTCCCGCCTGGCAGACTGGTACAAAAGGTGAAGTCACAGGGATCAGAGGTGAGCTGGCAAGATGGATACAGAACTGGCTCAGTCATAGAAGACAGAGGGTATCAGTGGATGGGTGTTTTTCTGAATGGATGGATGTGACTTAGTGGTGTTCCGCAGGGATCAGTGCTGGGACCTTTGCTGTTTGTGGTATACATAAATGATTTGGAAGAAAATGTAGCTGGTCTGATTAGTAAGTTTGCGGACGACACAAAGGTTGGTGGAGTTGCGGATAATGATGAGGATTGTTAGAGGATACAGCAGGATATAGATCGGTTGGAGATTTGGGCGGAGAAATGGCAGATAGAGTTTAATCCGGACAAATGTGAGGTAATGCATTTTGGAAGGTCTAATGCAGGTGGGAGGTATACAGTAAATGGCAGAACCCTTAGGAGTATTGACAGGCAGAGAGATCTGGGCGTACAGGTCCACAGGTCACTGAAAGTGACAACACAGGTGGATAAGGTAGTCAAGAAGGCATACAGCATGCTTGCCTTCATCGGTCGGGGCATAGAGTATAAAAATTGGCAAGTCATGTTGCAGCTGTACAGAACCTTAGTTAGGCCACACTTAGAATATTGTGTGCAATTCTGGTCGCCACACTACCAGAAGGACGTGGAGGCTTTGGAGAGGGTACAGAGGAGGTTTACCAGGATGTTGCCTGGTCTGGAGGGCATTAGCTATGAGGAGAGGTTGGATAAACTCAGATTGTTTTCACTGGAACGACAGAGGTGGAGGGGCGACATGATAGAGGTTTACAAAGTTATGAGCGGCATGGACAGAGAGGATAGTCAGAAGCTTTTTCCCAGGGTGGAAGAGTCAGTTACTAGGGGACATAGGTTTAAGGTGCGAGGGGCAAAGTTTAGAGGGGATGTGCGAGGCAAATTTTTTACACAGAGGGTGGTGAGTGCCTGGAACTTGCTGCCAGGGGAGGTAATGGAAGCAGATACGATAGCGATGTTTAAGAGGCATCTTGACAAATACATGAATAGGAAGGGAATAGAGGGATACGGTCCCCGGAAGTGCAGAAGGTCTTAGTTTAGGCAGGCATCAAGATCGGCACAGGCTTGGAGGGCCGAATGGCCTGTTCCTGTGCTGTACTGTTCTTTGTTCTTTGTCAGCTCCCCTCCCATTGTTAGCATCCTCCCCTCTGTCAGCCCCCCTCCCAATGTCAGCCCCCATCCTGATATAAGCCCCCCCTCCTGATGTCAGCCCCCTTCCAATGCCAGTTCCCATCCTGATGCCAGCTCGCCTCCCAATGGCAGCATTCTCCCCTCTGTCAGCTCCCCTCCCTATGTCAGCCAGCCCCCCCCACATCTACTCCCTTCCTGATGTCAGCCCGAGTCCCAATGTCAGCCACCCCTCCCGACGTTAACTCTCCTCCTGATGGTGGCTTCTATCTCAACGGCAGATCCCTGCCTGCAGCCTGGAGTGGCAGGACTACCAGCCTAACAGCCAGCCATCCTTTTAATCTGACTGGCTGCAGCCAGGAAATAGAGAATTTTATTTTAAAGTACTCTGGGTTTCCCGGCTGCCAAATCTCCTCACTTCTCCCATCCTGCCTCACAGTTACTATCAGGACCTATGCCGTTGAGTGTAACATTCGTTTTCTTTGTACATTTTTTGTGATTTGAGTACAATCTATGCAAATGATCTGCGCATGTTTTCACTAAAACTTGAATAGAAATAATGAGGAAGTGCAGCACTGTTTTCTTTCTGCCGGGGGAAATTACAATTGTGGTTATTACATTAGTTATCTAAAGCTTTGGTTCAAAATTCAGAAAATCATAGAATAAAAATGTAATTTGACTTATTCTGTCATCAGTAGCTATTACCATCCCTTTCTACTTAGCACTGCACCTTCCAAATGCCAATGAAATGTGGAGAAAATCAATGATAAATGCAGCCCACTTACCTCACTGTTGTCCTTGCTGATTACCTGTCTTCAGCCCTACAAAACATTCAGCTTCTTAAAAACTCTGCTTCCCATATCTATTTTTTATTTTATTTAGAGATACAGCACTGAAACAGGCCCTTCGGCCCACCGAGTCTGCGCCGACCATCAACCACCCATGTATACTAATCCTACACTAATCCCATATTCCTATCACATCCCCACCTGTCCCTATATATTTCCCTACCACCTACCTATACTAGGGGCAATTTATAATGGCCAATTTACCTATCAACCTGCAAGTCTTTGGCATGTGGGAGGAAACCGGAGCACCCGGAGAAAACCCACGCAGACACAGGGAGAACTTGCAAACTCCACACAGGCAGGACCCAGAATTGAACCCGGGTCACTGGAGCTGTGAGGCTGCAGTGCTAACCACTGTGCCACTGTGCCGCCCATATATCGATCCCATCCCAATCACCCATCCCCCATCACACCATACTCACTGCCTGTTCCACTTCCTTGCATACCTGAAATTGGATATTTTTAATTTCACCTTTAAACCCTTCCATTGTCATCCCCATGGAGGATCGGGAAGTGCTTCCAGATGTTGTCTATATGGATTTCCAGAAAGCATTTGCTAAAATTCCACACAAGAAATGATTCGCAAACATTAGAGTGTGCAGAATTGGAGGGAGGCTTGCGACATGGTTTAGGAATTAGTTGGGAGTTACTAGGGTTAAAAAATGTGTTCTCTGATTAGCAGATTGGGACACACGATTTTCTGCAGGAATATGTGTTGGATTTTAACCTTTCACCATATTTGTAAATTACTTGGATGAAGGAATACATAGTTGACTATCCAAGTTTGAAAATGACATTAATTTAGGAGGCACACAGTGGGCTGGATTTTGTCCACCTCCTCACGTCGGGCTCCATGGTGGAATGGGGGTGTGGGGGGGTGCCGGAAGATTGGAGCGGCAGTGGCCCGCCAAGGAGCCCGGTGTCTGGATTGCTCAACCCGATCTTCCCGGCGGTGGTGAAGCTTCGTAACAGGCTCCCTGTCGCTCTGCAGCGGCACCATCCTTTAAATATTGAAATTACCCGTTTGCGTACATTCAGTTCCGGATCTTCAGCGTGATGGGCAGCACTCACGCACCTTCACTTTCCCGTCCAGGGAAAGCTGGCAACACAGAGGTGGGGAAGGGGGGAACTCAGCATCTGGAGAGTAGTTGCGGGGGTAGGGGGGGGAAACGGGTGAACTCTGCAGTTTAAGTGTGGTTGGGGAAGGGGTGAACTCTGCAATTTCAGTGCATTTGGGGGGGACGGGGGCAACTCTGCATTCTTTGAGCAGAGTTGGCAGCCCTTTAAAAATGGTGCCAGCGCCTGCGCAGAGACAGTTGACATCGTTCACGGCATCGCCCAGGCTGCCCACATCACATGATTGCGGGGGGCTGGTGGGGGGGGTGGTGGTGGTGCCGGTGACGGCTTTGTATATTCTAATGAGCTGCTGGGCTCAAGATCATGGAGACGTGATGGCGCACGGCCCATGTATGCTGACCGCCACTTTTTACGCTTGCTGCTGCTCCCAGCGGCAGGAAAACAAAACCCCTCCCAGTGAGTGGATGGGAGCAGGATGTTACAAAGGGACATAGATGGCCTGGGGGAGTAATGTAATTCAATGTGGGGAAGTGTAAGTAATGTGGAATTGAGCAAGACAAATAAGAATTTTTCAAAATGGTGAAAGATTAAGAACTGTGGAGCTGCAAAGGGATTTAAGTGTCCATGTACACAAATCACTAAAAGCTAATGGGCAGGTACAAAATGTTATCAAAAGAGCTAATGGAATGTTGGCCTTTATCTCAAGGGGGTTGGAATATAAAAAGTGAAGAAGTGATGCTTCAGTCGTAGAGCGCCTTTGTCAAACCCCATATGGAATGTTGCATTCAGTTTTGAGCGCCGAGCTTTAAAAAAGATGAAAGGTCATTGAACTGAAATGTTTACTCTGTTTCTCTCTCCACATAATATTGCCTGGCTTGTTGAGTGTCTCTGCATTTTCTGTATGTATCTCAAGACATAGTGGTCTTTATATCAGAAGGGGTCCAACATAGATTCACCAGAATATACCAAGGCTTTAAGGATTAAATTATGAGGACAGGTTACATAAACCTGGCTTGGATTCTCTTTGAGTTTACAAGGTTGAGGGGTGATCGAGGTATGGCATTTCAAGTAATTAAGGCACTCAGTAGTGTACAGACAGAAAAGCTATTTCCTCTGGTGCGGGAAGCTGGAATAAAAAGGCATAATAAAATTAGAGCTGGGCCATTTAGGAGGAGGCACTTTAGACACGAAAGGGTCGTGTAAACCTGGAACTCACTCCCCAAAATGCTAATTCAATTGAAATTTTCAAGACTGAAATTGAGGTAGGAGTATGAAGAGACATGGAAAAAGGACGGTAAATGGAGTTGAGGTACGAGAACACAAGAACTCAAGAAATAGGAGCAGAAGTAGACCATATGGCCCATAGAGCCTGTTCTGCCATTTAATACGATCATGGCTGATCTTGGGCTTCAATTCCACTTTCCTGCCCGTTCCCCATACCCCTTGATTCCCTGCGAGGCCAAAAATCTACCTATCCCAGCCTTAAATGTATTCAGTGATGGAGCATCCACAACCCTCTGGGGTAGAGAATTCCAAAGATTCACAACCATTGAGTGAAGTAATTTGCCTAATCTCAGTCCTGAATGATTGACCCCTTATCCTGAGACTGTGTCCCCGTGTTCTAGATTCTCTGACCAGTGGGAACAACTCTCAGCTTCTACCCTATCAAGCCCTTTCAGAATCTTTTATGTCTCAATTAGATCGCCTCTCATTCTTCTAAACTCCCGAGAATATAAGCCCAATTTACTCAGCCTCTCATCATAGGACAACCTCCTCATCCCAGGGAGCAATTTAGTAAATATTCACTGCACTGCCTCCAGTGCAAGTATATCCTTGCTTAAATGTGGAGACCAAAACTGCACACAGTATTCCAGGTGCGGTCTCGTCAAAGCACTGTACAATTTTAGTAAGACTTCTTTATTCCTGTACTCCAATCCCCTTGCAATAAAGGCCAACATGCCATTTGCCTTCCTAATAGCCAACTGCACCAGCATGTTAACTTTGTGCATTTCTTGTATGAGTATCCCCAAGTCTCTCTGAGCATCAACATTTACCAGTTTCATACCTTTTAAAAAATATTCTGCTTTTCTATTTTTACGACCAAAGTGAACAACATCACATTTACCTACATTATACTCCATTTGCCATCTTATTGCCTACTTACTTACGCTGTCTATATCTCTTTGCAGCCTCTCTACATCCTCCCCGCAGCTTACCTTTCCACTGAGCTTTGTATCATCAGCAAACTTAGATACATTACTCTATGTCTCTTCATCCAAGTCACCCAAGTACAAGTCAATCATGATCTACCTGAATGGTAGTGCAGATTCAAGAGGTGAATTGCCTACTCCAGTTCCTTTGTTCCTATGCTCCTCACCTTATCTTTCAATCCTCTATCCTTCCAAAACTCTCATTTTCTCTGACTCTGGTCTCTTGTGCACCCTACCCTTCTTTCACCCCGCCACTTACTTCATTCCATTTCATCGGCTTCCTTTCTTCCTTTAAAAACCTTCAAACCCCATCTCCTTGTCTAAGGTTCTGGTCACCCGTCTTAATCTCTCTTTTCTTGAAAGAACATGTTGTTGAGAGGAAGCACAGAGAAAATAATGAGAAAGAGCGAAGGAATTAAATGCCCATAAAAGAGAGACTTATGGCAAGTAAAAAATACCAGAAACAGAAATATAGATGTTTAAGGGGCCAAAGCAGACAGTGAACTTTCTGGCGTCCTGCAGCATGAGACCCTGGAGCCTTTGTACTCTGAGCCTTATTTACAGACCCTGAAACCGAATCCTGGTAGCAGGACTCAGAATTGGTGAGGTGTCAGATCGCTGCAGGAATCCCATGGAAAATTTCCAGCAAAGAAAGTAAGGAGTGTGGGGGGGTTCAGCATGTCTATAAACAAGAGCAGCAGGGAAACTCAGGACAGGGGAGGCCTGAGGTATACTTCTGTGGTCAGGAGGAGTGATTCCTGTCAGAGTTTAGTGGGCTGAAGCTGTAGAACTGAAATATCCTCTGACTCATTCTGAACAATGCAGTTGGAAATCCACCAATATGTATAAAAGTGAACATAGCGCTATCACAAAAGTATTATTATACCAGTTGCAACCTAATTTGCAGTCTCGAGGTCAATTTAATCCTTTGAGACTTATGCATAGTAGCAATTTTACACTGAAAATCTCAAATATATTGGGATTTTTTTTTAAGTACATTCAGTAATGAAGAAATGCCTCTTGGTGTGCAAGTCTGCCATACCACTCTACAAAGACAAAATTAGTAAAATTCACTGCTACAGTCTTGCAGAAGGATTGATGGAAAACACATGCGAATTTTGAAAGCTACGACAATACTTCAGTTCGCAAATAGTTAAATGATACTTAAGTGTTATAAGCAATGCACAACACTATTATCCTCTGTAGGAAAATATTGTTGTATATCATGATCTAAATTCAAAGTTGAAAATTGTGTTAAAAATGTTGTGTTTTGCTAATAATATGTGCAAAGAGCTTTTGTCAGTTTTCATCTAATGGGGCCTCCCATTATGTATATCTTGCTGAAGGGAAACTGGCCAAGCCACTGATCAGCACTGACTCTGGAAGTCCTTGATGATTCTGCAGCACTGACTCTTTATGGCTTTCACATCTGGAGCAGAATCATGCGGAAAAAATAAAAGATTGATGAAAAATATAAAAGTGCATTCTGCAAGCTACAGAATAGACCACTGACAGGGTTTCCAAATAAATTAATACATTTCAAGCCTTGTCATATTTAATGATGTGGCATTAAAAGGATATTGTCATAAGAACTAGAGGCATTTATAAACATAATGTGTGAGACAAACATCACAAATATACTAAAAATACAATTCCAGAATCAACATATTAATATTTAATGTTTTGGTATACGAATGTCTGTTTGTCACTCAGAGTTGAGACGCTATTAGATATTTTTCAGGTATAATTGTTATGTTTGTGTAGAAGAGGTTGCTTTATTCACTCTAGTTTCTCTAGTCTGGTAGGAAGCAAAATAATAAGTGACAGATAATCCAATTTTAGATGACAGAGGGCTGCTTAAGAAGCTATGATCTGCTCAGCAAATAGACAAGCAAGGAATTTTTTTGGAGGGTCACCATGTGCTGAGTGATATGTTATGCCTTGCAGCAAGAAACTGGCATTGCATCTGAAATCAGTGAATGAGTTCTACGACATAATGAGCGGGCAGATTAGGTTGCAAGAGTACCAGCCATAAGGCATGCATTGGAGATGCTGCAGTTTATCCCCATCATGTGTGGAAGAAGAATTCCTAGTCAGCCATGGAGTCAGCATTTATTTGAACTGTTGGCTTACGCACGGTTCAAATGACAACATTCCACTGCATGGTAAAATTAAAGACACAGGTTTAGTCTTAAGTAGAATTTGAGGGCTAGTGTGTTATTTGTTGGTAAACCATTCAGTTGGCAGCCAGACCAGTTCATCCTTGTTTGTGCCACTCATCTATTGCCCTTTAAGCATAATTGAACCTGAAATCTACGAGGCATAAATGTCCAAATCTGTATTGCATCTGAAATCAAGAGCTGAATTTTACTTCGACAATGGGGGTCTGGGCGGCAGGCCGGAAGATGGGGGGAGAACCAGCCTCAGCCCTCTGTCGAACCCCAGTTGCAATTCCAAGGCGGTCAGCCAATTAATTGCCCGCTGTCGGGGACGCTGTCTCCTTAAGGGACGAGCTCCCGCCTCCAAGGCTGCTGGCCAATCGGACGGCTGGCAGCCCTGCAGTAATAAAAACAGAAAATGCTGGAAATACTCAGCAGGTCTGGCTGTATCTGTGGAGAGAGAAACAGAGGGCTGGATTTTACAGACACCCCACCCCCCCCCCCCCACAGTTGTCATGTGGGGCGGCAAAATTGCTTCTGGGAGAGGCCCACGATGGATCTCGATGCCGGGAAGGCCCGACCCCATATTGCCGGGAGTGGAGAGGCCTCGTGGCAGCACCCCCCGCTGCTCAGCAACAGAAGCTCAAATTAAATATGTTAATTCATGTAAATAAATGAATTGATTACCGTCGCACTCCTTCCATCCGTTCCAGAGTGATATTGGTACCAGTGCCTGGCACTCCAGCGCCTTTGGATTCCCGTCCAGTGATCCAAGGTGTAACACTGGGTGGGGGGGGTGGGGTAGCAGGTAGGTTTTTCAGTGTGGTAGCGGGGGTGAGTGGCGAGAGAGTCATTTCTTTGGTGTAGGGGATGGTGGGAAGGGGTAAAGTTTAAAGTTTATGAACTTTGGGAGGGGACAGTCAGGTGCACAAGGTAAGTAATTTGGGGGGGTGTCGGGTGGCGAGAAGGCAAGGAATTAAATCTATGGTTGTTGGGGGTGGGTGGGAGAGAGGTAAGATCAATTAATTAAATTTTTAAAAATCCATTCTCCTTTAAATATTTAAATATAACGTAGGGCTCGAAACCCTTTAAACCTGCTCAAAGGCAGCCGAAACCATTGCCGGGGATGGACAGCCCACCCCCTGCACGTCAACTGGGGTGGGGGATGGGGGGGGTGCAGTCTGCCTCAGCCATTTAAATGAGCTGCTGCATTTAATATTGCAGCAGCTCCATGACATGTGGTCCGCATGGGCAGGCCGTCATTGTTTACGTCCGCCGCTGCTTTTAGCGGCAGAAATGTAAAATGCAGCCCAGAGTTAACAGGTGGAATTTTATGCTCTCCCCCACAGTGATAAATGTGATCTTGCTCACCTCTTTACGATGGATGTTGAATATCCCATGGAATGATTTGAAGATGATCACGACATTCTCCTGATGTTCTGGCCAATAGCTAAATCCATTAAAAACAGATCAAGTAGTTTATTTCCTTGTTGTTTGTGGAATCATGTTGTACACAAAATGACTCCACGTTGTCCTACATATCAACAATTAACCACTGAAAAATGTGATAAAATACTATGGGCTGGTAATATGTTGGGGTAAGGGGTCAGGAGGGGAGCCCGGCGGCTTTTCACCGCAATGGCATCTTACCAGCAGCGGGAAGCTCAGCGCACGACCAGCCACTTGGGGGCCAATTGAGACGCTTTCATCCCAGCGGTGGGACTTGACCTCCACTCAATGAAAACATTTTTTAGTATTTCAATAACCAGTTATGAGTCACACAGCTTTTGCCAACAACAGCACAATCAGATGAGTTTATAAAAGCAAAATACTGTGGATGCTGGAAATCTGAAATAAAAACAGGAAATGCTGAAAATACTCAGCAAGTCCTGCAGCATCCATGGACAG
Source organism: Heterodontus francisci (assembly GCF_036365525.1). Taxonomy (NCBI): domain Eukaryota; kingdom Metazoa; phylum Chordata; class Chondrichthyes; order Heterodontiformes; family Heterodontidae; genus Heterodontus; species Heterodontus francisci. The sequence continues at coordinate 69,970,203 of NC_090371.1, forward strand.
AGAAACAGAATTCGAGGGCTGAAGTTTACCAGCTCTCTGGAGGCTGGTTGGGAGACGGGAAGCATCAGGAAATGGAGGCAGAAAGCGCCAGGAGGGGAGCCCAACGTCTTCACACTGCCATGGGATATTACCAGCTGTGGGTACCTAAGTGGGCACAGCTGCCCACCAACTGGAGGCGGGCGGCTAATTAAACCAATACATTGTCTAACTAAGGGTCATTTCCCGCGCCCACCAGCATTGGGAGGATGCGCCACTGCCAGGGGAGACCGTCATAGAAACATAGAAAATAGGAGCAGGAGTAGGCCATTCATTATGATCATGGCTGATCATCCAACTCAGTAGCTTGTTCCTGCTTTTGCCCCATACCCTTTCATCCCTTTACAGCCAAGAGCTATATCTAATTCTTTCTTGAAAACATACAATGTTGTGGCCTCAACTGCTTTCTGTGGTCGCGAATTCCACAGGCTCACCAGTCTCTGGGTGAAGAAATTTCTCCTCATCTCAGTCCTGAAAGGTTTACCCCGTATCCTTAGACTATGACCCCTGGTTCTGGACTCCCCCACCATCGGGATCATCCTTCCTGCATCTACCCTGTCAAGTCCTGTTAGAATTTTATAGGTTTCTATGAGATCCCCCCTCACTCTTCTGAACTCCAGCGAATATAATCCTAACCGACTCAATCTCTCCTCATACGTCTGTCCTGCCATCCCAGGAATCAGTCTGGTAAACCTTTGCTGCACTCCCTCTATAGCAAGAACATCCTTCCTCAGAAAAAGAGATCAAAACTGCACACAATATTCCAGCTGTGGCCTCACCAAGGCCCTGTATA